>NW_008356058.1:2326268-2338778 GCF_000622305.1 Nannospalax galili
ATGGCATATATTATAAAAGAAGGAAGGTCAATAACTTAAGTTTCTACCTTAAGAAACCAGAAATTAAAGTGCAAATTAAGTTCACACTAGGCAAAAGAATGTAACTAATGCAATTTGAGTAGAAGGCAATAAAATTGAAAGAAAGAAATCAACAGAGAAAAATTCAATGTAACTTTTAAAAACTGGTTCTTTTAGATCAGTAAAACCAATAAACTCATAGCCATACTAAGAAAAAGAAAGAGAAAACACAAATTACTAATATCAGAAATAAAACAGAACATCCATACAGGCCCTATGGAGATTAAAATAAAAATAAAGAAATATCATGAACAAACTCTATGCCCACAGTTTTCATAACCTAGATGAAATAGACCAACTCCTCGAAAGAATCCTTCTAAAATTCTTACAGGGAGAAACAGATACTATGAAGAGACCAACGTCTATTAAATAAATTAAATCCTTAGTTCAAAACCTTCCAAACCAGAAACCACCAGCACAGGTGATTTTTATAAGTAAATTTACCAAGTATTTAAGAAGAAATCATAACAATACATTATAGTCTTTTTCAGAAGATGTAAGCAGAGTTGCCTAGCAATCTCTAACAATACAAGGCTAGCATTATTGTAATATCAAAACCAGAAAATTCATTAGGAGAAGAAAAATTATACACCATCACATTCTCCAAGCATAGAAGCAAATCTCCCCCAAAACATTACAAAATTTGGTTCAACAAAGTAGGAAAATAAGTGTATATCACTACTAGTTAAAATTCATCCCTACTGTTTGAGGCTGATTGAAAAGCTGTAAAATAATTTAATGCAATCTATCACATGATGGGTCAAAAGTGAATGCAGAAATAGGCCTACACAAGCATAGTCACTATGCTCTGATACTTTACAGAGGCCCAAAGGAGATGTGATGAGTAACGTCAGTTCTCAGCTAAAAGCACTTCAGCAATTACACATATCCATGTTAAAGGAGGAACCTAGACCCCAAACCTTACACATTTCATGAAAAAAAAAAACAACCTCAAAATGGATCATAAGTCTAAGTGGAAACACAAGGCTGTAAATCTCGTAGGAAAAACTGTAGAAAAAGCCTAGATTGCCTTGGGTGTGGCAATTATTTTTAGACATAATGCCAAAGGCAGGACCCATGAAAGAAATAATTAATAACTCAAACTTCATTAAAACTTCTGTTCTGTGAAAGAAATTGTCAAGAGAATGTGAAAACAAGATACACATTGGGAGAAAATATTTATAAAAGACATATAGCACATTCAAAATAATAATTAAAAAGGACAGTCTCTTAAAACTCAATGGCAAGAAAATAAACAACTTAGTTGAAAGAACTGCAAAAGACTTGACCAGATCCCTTGCCAGAGAAACTATGTAGATGGCCCAGGAGCATGTGGGAAGATACCATCACATGCAGTAGGAGATTGCAAATTAAAACGGGATGCCAACACATACCAATCCCAAAACCCTAAATACCAACAACATCAAGAAACAAAGATGCAGAGCAACTGGAGTGCTCATTCACTGATGGAGGGAATCAAAGATGGCGAACCTATTTGGAAAACCAAACTGGAAATATCTTACAAAAGTGGACCTACTCTCACACTACTTGGCTATCAACTACTTGTTATTTGCTCAACACGATTCCATAATTTCTATCAATACAAAGCTCTGCACATAGAAGCTTACAGAAACTTTGTTTATAATTTGCTAAAATTCAGAAGCAATGAAATGCCCATTAACAGGTAAATAGATGAATAAACTGTGATTCGGCTGAATATTCAACACTACAAAGAAATGAGCAGTCAAAAAAATAATACATAGAGGAGACAAAAATATTTTTAAGTGAAAGAAGCCAATCATAAATGACTATATATTATATCTTTCCAATTGGGTGATATTCTCCAAAAGGCAAAATTATGAATAGAGTAAGCTTGTGATTGTGAAAAGTTAGAGAGAGAGAAAAGGATAAATCGGCAGACTTTTATGGCAATGCCACTGTCATTTCTGATGCTATCAAAGGAGATGCATGGCATTACACATGCAGATCCATAAGATGCACAACACAGTAAGTGGGATTTAGTGAAAACCATGAACTCAGGATGACAGCTAGAAGAAATGTACCACTCTGGTGTGGGGTGTTGGTAATAGGGAAGCCTTGGCATGTGTGGGGTAGAGAATGTGGGAGTAGCCACTACTTTTTTTTTTTTTTTTTTTTTTTTTTTTTGCTTAATTTTACTCTGCACCTGAATTTTTTTGAAAGAAAAAAAGTTAAATGATCAAAAAAGAGAATTGCTTAGGGAATTAAAATCTCTTAAACATACACTATGCTGGGAGATGGATGCTCTATGGCAGGCTGAGTTTGCTTTTACCCATTAAAATTTGCATGCCTGCACAGATAAAAACCCTGGCATCTATCTAACCAGCCAAATTCATGGTCATGGGGGAAGGACCAGTAGGTGAGAGCCCCAGATAGCATATCAAGTTCTAAGCAGAGATCCAGTACCTGACTCTGGAGAGTAGAGGAAAGGTTGAGCAGGAGCTATGGAAGAAACCACAGGTTGGATCATTGTCATGAAATTCTCACACTTGAATGACAAGTAAAATCATAATGAGAATCATTTCTTAACCTAAAATTAATAATAAATCCACATTATTTATTTTAATAACAATTTGGGGTTTCTTAACTTGAGACAGACGGTAACTTCTGTATTCATCTAGGCTTATGTTGGATCATTGTAAATATGTGTTTTGATCAACCTTTGTACATCCGCTTTTCACATGGAGCACTTTAGAAACTTTGTAGAGGTGAAAACTGTATCACCAAAATCCACACTGTATTCTTGAATGAGTTAAAAATAAAGACTCAAGTCTGTCTCCATCTAAAAATTCCCCTTTATCTACTAGGAAACCTAAAGTCTAATAACCTTAACAATGTTTTGTATTCAGCTTCCTGATTTTCCCCAGATTTTTTGAGAGTTGGGATCAAAGGAGGAGGGCCAGGCATGGAGGCATGGATTAAAATAACACAAAATCTGACAGGGAAAAATTACGAGGTAAAAAGCTTTTTGTTCATACAATGGAACATAATTTTGTAGTAGATATTTCTTAAGCTTGTATTATGTTGCACAGTGTTCCTTCCTAAGATTTCATGTGTTGTTGTGTTAAAATGAATTTCATTTTGTCTCGATCAATGAATCTCCCTGCTTGCTATTACCTACAGGCCTGCCTAGCAGCTAGAGTTCTGGCTACACTCCAATGCCAGGCTGGCATTAAAGTAAGTAAAGTCGCTGGTGTCTGTCCAAATGTTCAATCGAGGTAGCTGGAAAATGTCACCTACACCCGGATAATTTTTAAATTCCTCTTTTTTTCTCTCTTTCTCTTTCTCCCCATGCTCTGAAATTACCTCCAGCTTATTTGTCTGGCTAGAGGTTAATGGAACACTAACGATGTTAATGAGTCTTTCACAGTGCAAGTTTTTTCAAGAAAGAGATATAATAGCTGTTTTCCTTCCCTTTTAATCTTTTTCATCATTCAAGAGTTACAGACTGAGACAATTAGCAACTTGCACAGCTCTGTCTCCCTGCTCAGTCACAGCCCAGTGGGGCAAAAAGCAGGAGCCGATTAGACAGCTTCACATGTCCACAGGTGAGAGCATGTAGATGGATGCAACACACAGCTTTTTGCCAGAAGGCACAATGCTACTCAGGGAGAAAGGAGGGAGATGAACAATCTGTTGATGAAGCGCTTCCATGGCAGACAGGCGGGAGCTGTCCAAAGTGCTGAAGAACCACCTTTTCTTCCTCCATTCATGGGATTTAGGGCAGGAATGAGAGCCAGGAACCTTAAGGATCTTGGAGCCTGTTCACTCAAGCATTCAAATGTTTGATTTCTTAAACAAAACTCAGTCTAAACTCATAGGGGTCTGGAACATGAAGGTTTTTTATAAGACAAGTTATTTAGCAAGATCTCCCAATTTCCCATCTCTTCATTTGGTGGTGTTTTGGCATTCTGCCTCTTTATGCTTTGAAATTATACATCTAGATGCATATGGTAATTAAAACAAGAATTCATAGTGCTGCTGAAATGTAAAAACATTGAAAGTAAAACATGTCCAAGATTTGAGCCCCTCTTGATTGTGACTCAGCTGGTGTTGGATTTATTTTTGGTGAAAAGAAAGACCTAAAGTGCCTCAAGCAAATGCCTCAAGGAGAAATTCAGAGGACTCAGGGGAGAGGGCCGAGACGGTGACATTTCACTTCAGATTGTTGATTTCTTTTGTCTCTAAAAGTGGATTTTAATTAAATGAATCATGATTTATAACCAAGGTATAGAGAAAAATACTAAAGACTCAAATCAAAATCAGGAACTGTGGGCACTATTCTCCTATAAAGGTCATTCTCAGCCAGAATCCCACCATTAATGCCAGCTAACCCAAGATGTATTTCAAAGCAAAACACTAATAGGCCCAAATAATTTTGAACAAATTATATGTTATAGATGTATAATGGCTTGTTAGGCACATTAAGATTTTTCTGTGTATCTCTAAACTTTATACTTCTGAGATATGCTTAGAAAATCAAATTCAACCAAAGACTTGTTCCCTACCAACAATGTGTGCTCCATCTTTTCTACCTTGGGAGAGGTGGTGGTCAGAAATGAAATACAAAGTTTGGGATTGAAAATATAGGACTAAACACATCCTGAAATAAATAACAACTAACTATGTAAACGTTACCGAGAAGCACAAAGTTCAAGGGAGAAAGTATTAATAAGTTTAAGTTTGGAGTCTAAGAGTTTTTCTGAGGACATTATAAAGTATAAATAAGATTCATAAAATAAAAATACACATAGATGTCCAGGGGCAGGAGATAAAGAAAAGATGTGGGTTCATAAAAAGCATTGATGATTCATAGAAGTCAGAACCCCTCTGAGTGCCAATGGACTCATGGACTGTAAAGAGTTGAAATCAAAGGTAAGGGGTTAGCTTTAGAGCTAGTTCCAAAAACTCAGAAAAAAGTCCAAAATAACATGGCAAGACATGAATGCCAGGCCACACTGAGAATGAAAATATTAAGATTTAATGATGGATTTGATTTAGTAAAAGAAAGACAAATGGGACCTAGAAGTTGTTGGCCCAGGCAACTGAAATTATTGGACAAGAAGTAGAAAATGAATAGTTTTGTAGAAAAATCAGCATGTCCAATGGCACATTTTGGAATAACAATATTTTATCCAGATCCATCATGAGCCTAGCTAAACTGAACTATTCTAATGTTTTAAAACCCTCATTCCCCATCTAACAGTTGCTTCAATTGCTGAATAGCACATATCTACTCTCACACCAATTTAACAATAATTTTACCAATTTACTTCAGTCAAACACTCATTGGAGTAAAAGATGCTTTGTGGACTGTGCAGTTGGATATCATTATCAGCATATGTTCATATCATCCATTTGGAATCACAGGCTTCTACAAGACAAGCGCTGCACCCACTTAGTAAACTCTGCCACTCTATGAAAAGCACCCAGCAAATCTATAGCACAGACTTTTTTCAAGAAATGATGATAGCAACCAGAAATAGTCTCAAAGAATTTATCAAGTGCCTGAGATGGTAAAATCAGCACTAAAGCTTTTATGCACATTGCATCCTTGTTTTCTAAAGAAATAACGAACCCCCCCAGCAGTGTAAGGAACTACATAATTGTGTATATGGAGCTGCAGTGCTAACAGCAATGTGCTACATCCAGATGGCAAATGGGATGATGGTGGAGCCAGGATGAGGAAGCAACTAATGATACTTCAAATAGCAAACCGCAAAGCAAATGTAAGCACAAATGACATATCCAGGACCAGACAATGGAGCACATGTCAAAGTCAGCTGCTTTGGCTGGGGGAGGAGGAGACCAAAATAAAAAGTAAATATACACTGTAGAAACATAAATACGGATGCATGATACAACTGCAGAAGTGCTCAGTACTCTGCATATCATCCTCCATTCTCCATCCTCTTACCAGTCCTCTCCTGGCTCAACTCAACACAAAACAGACCACAGACTAACTGTCCCACCAGAGGAAGCTATAGGCTCCATCATTTGCCTGATGAAAATCCTTGAAAGCAACAGGTATCTTTCATTCAATGGGCAATAAAATCATTGGTAATATATTCACATATTAACCATCCCCATTTGGAAACTAGGGAAAATAAAGCTTAGGGCCTCTGGGTGATTCATGCAAGGATATAGATCAAGATCTTTCTCTAATTTTGTCAGACTAACTTTTCCACTCAGGAAGTTTGCAAAGAGTACCCATCCTGTGGCTAAACTATGGCCCCATTTGGAATGTCAGTGATGAGCAAATGACTCTGTGTTTAGGCAGAAATGTCAAGGTACATCTATTTATTTCTTTGGTGGGATGTATATGGATTGATAACTTCTGTATGCATTTTCATTAGAGGGCATCTGTCTACATTGAAAGCTGCTGCACTCCGATAAGGGTGAAGGACAACACCCTTCAGAAGTGCCTGGACAAACCTGAGATAACATTTTCCAGACAGACAAAATGCTCTTGCTGATTAATGGAGCCATTGCTGTCCTTGTCAGGGCCTCTGGAGTGCCTGATGCAGGCTGGAAAGAGAAATTTCCATCACAAATGAACATTTCTAGCTCTAACCTATTTATCCAGACAACCTGTCAACCCACCAGAGCCAAATGTTCTGTTGACCTGGACAAGACAGCAGGAAAAGAGCCAAGGTGATGTTTCCTCACTGGTGATGTTCAGTGTTCTCACCTCATACAGATGCCTTGTCTAAAGCAACAGTAATGACTCTCAGTGACTCAGTTTCCATTTTCATCTCTTTGCTGGCTGCTAACTTATGACTACCTGCTGCAAAGCGCTTTCACATAAAGATGCTGTTAGAGCAGACTGGTGTGCTCTTGACATTGAACATTGGAATCTGCACAACTCATTTTAATGTTTGCATTAAATTAATTTATTTTTATTTCTGATTCTCGGTGTACTCGAGAAAGAGAGAGGTTTGTTTCAGCTCAGGGAGACATGCCACAAATCTAGCTGAGACCACAGATGGTGTGGGTTGGGATGACTACCTCTTTTCCAGGCTTGTAGTGGCTATTGGTATGCAGCACACAACCCACATGCTCATCAAGATTGTTAAGGGAAAGGTTCAGGATGCACAAAAGCAGAGCAGTGGAATTATTCTTGTTTATGGCAGGAGAGGGTTCACTTTGATGAAGACAGAAGTATATTAACATGGAATCAAGCCTTGGGAAACACTTTCTTTTTAATGTCAGAGAACTTCAGCTTGCTTCTGCTGATTGGTGTCAAAGTATCCTTTCAACTGGGGCCAAGAGGTGAATTTGCTGTGAATTAATATGCAATTGTACTTTCGGTCTTGGCCCTAAGAGGGTGTTATTTTCCTGTGTGACCATCTAATGCAAAATCATAGTCTTAAAAGTGCATAGCCACTAGACTTCACATGTATTTGGCTGTCAGACGTTTGATGGTTGTATAATGCAAGTTCAATCTTCCTACTGGAGTCTTGGCCAAAGATCTATCCTATCTCAGGGAGAAAAGACCCTTTAGTGTTCTGACTTGAGATGGGTAGACTGTTCTGCACAAATTTAACACTGAGATAAAATGGGAGCATTGGGAATCTGGTAAGAAGCCATTTCACTCACATGACCTGTGATTCCATAATTACTCTACAATAAGCTTCCTTTGACCCTTTCCTAGCCTCCAGGGACACTCTTCTATTGATTGAGTACAAATAAATCTCACATGTTGGATTCTAAGTCCCACTGAGACCCTAGTTAATCTGGATATTTCAAAAGACAGCATTTTACAAAGTATAGGTAATCAAAAATATGTTAAATGCGCAACAAAATCTATTCTATTAGCCACACCAGACAGGAAAATAGTTTTGCTAAGTTTTCCCCACATGCATTTCCTTATGTGCAGGAAGGCTTGTAAGATTATTGCTTAAGGCTCATTGCAAGCTTCAGGCCCCATCAATACTCACCTCCTAAGGTGATCACTTCAAAACAAACCTGACTCTCCTCTCTTAACCTTCTACCCCTGCAGCCCACTCACTTCTGTTTTCTATAATGTCCTGGTGATTCTTCCTGTTTTCTGTCTCAATTGGTTTGTGTAGCTCCAAAATTTCTTCTCTCTGTCTCATAGTCTCACTTCATTATTATCTACTCTCACAGCTCCAAAAAGTGTTCTTTGGGCTCCGCATACCTGGTAATCTGTCTTCCTTGATAATGCCTCAGGACTTTCATAAACTTTCCCTGCCAGGAAGCATTGTTGAGCCCTTGAAGATCAGACTCAGAAAGGGAGAAATGAGTCACCATATTTGAGAACAGAAAGTCAGAGCTTATCTGATCCAATGTTCTATTTACAGCAGAAGAAAATGAGAGAAGGCCTGAAAGCAAACAGAATGTCTGGTTCTTAAGCTCAGGAAGCTACAGCTCAGGGGTTCTCAACTCATGGAAATTTTCCTCATCTTGGGATATTGGCAATGACTGGAGACATTTTTGCTTAGCATAACTTGGGTGCAAGAGGCAACCAGAATCTAGTGAGTAGTAGCCAGGAAAGTTTACCATCTTAGATTGTACAGAACTGCTCTGCATACAAAGACAAATCAGTGGTGCTAAGGTTGAAAAGCCTTGTTTCAGTCCATTAAGGCAACATAAACCTATTAGACAAGGATGGAATAAAAAAGTACAGTTTGCATTTGGGTTTCAGGAGTACAGTCTTCACAGAGAAGTGCCTTAGAATAATGGAGGCATTTACTAGTGAGGAGGAGGTGGCAATGCTTAAATAGTAATGAACACAAACTGTCTTACTTCATCAACTGCAGAAAAGACATCATCTCTTCAGTGCTGTTTCCCATAGCACTGTCATGGGAAGTGCATGGCTGTGTGACTTGGTCTTTGAGTTCATGGCAGGGGTCACAGAGCACTGCAGGGATCCTACTGGGATTTCCACACACAATTGGAGTGTCATGTTCATAAAGAAAACACAGTGTTCTGACCTAGGAGTTGAGAGTGAAGAGGAGGCAAAGGGCGTGGGACACAAAAGCTAACTGGGGAAATGGGTATGATTGAAGTCCGAGGCCACTGAGGTCATTAGAAGTTAGAACTCAGTGTTGGACAATTTTTAAACATTCCTTGTCCTCAGTGTTCTCATCTGTGAGTTAGGGATGAATGTGATAATACCTATCCATATGGTAGCTGGTGGGAAAAGCTGAAATAGCATGCACATAATGATCAGGGCAGTGCCAAGATAGAGGGCTAAGTGCATGGCACCAGATGATAGAGTTGAATCAAAGATGAGGAACACTATTATCCTTCCCTAAGTCAGTCTGTTCTTCATGGAAAACAGGATTTTGAGCATTGTTGGGGTAACATACTTAAATCTGTGCAACTGAGGAAAATGCACAAACACCCTGGAGCCCCAGCAGCCTCCTCAGGTGATTCACAATGTATGAGTAAAGGAACCTCACTTGCCTGCTGGTGCTGGTGCTGTCTACTCTGGCTTCTCAGTTCCCTTCACTGTGGTTTAGACTAAAACCTGATAGTCATCAGCAAACTTCACTCTCTTTTGCTTCAGGCTAAGGAGAAAGGCTTTCCAAGAGTCCACACTCCTGTTCTCACTCTCCAACAGGTCACTTGCTTCTTTATCTTGGAATGCCCCACCCCCGCCGTTATTTAGCACAAGTCTTTTCCAGGTACCAATTCATTCATTAGTTCTCTTGGTTTCAACGGCTCCATGGACCCAGGAAATGTAATATTTAACACCTGGGAGAAAAGGGTTTCATTCGGATGGATCTTTCATCATCTCTGCCCATCTGGATCTCCCTTTAAATCCATAGAGCAACACCTTCTAGGAAAACAATGAACTTAGGTGACTTCTTTCTGCATCTAGTAGACAGCACTCCCCTAGAGTCAAGCTGGTGCCAGGAACTGTGCTTCCGTGGTTGTCAGGGTGGGTGGGCTGATCCTGTTTCGATGATACTGATCCTACCATTTTCTGGGGAGTTGAACTGAGATTTGATAAGATTTCTACCCATCTTTGATTGACACCTGTTAATAAACAGCAAGATGGGTGGAGGATGCTTATATTGTTAGCCAGAGTTATCTATGACTTTATTTTTCATCAGTTTTGTCACTCAAGGGCAGCAGAGAAGGATATTATTTTTTTTTAAATGCTGTTATGGCTCCATAGACACTGGACTGGGGAAATTGTCCTGTACAATTCACGAGGTTCTTGGGAAATATATTGCCGGGATTGTATGTGATATTCAAAAAATTCGTTTATGTGGGCTTATTACCTTCATTTGATGTGTGATAGGCATCTTGGTGACGATGCTGTTTATTCCTTATATTAATCCTAGCAGTAGCATTTCATCTTTTTTTTTCCTAAATCATAGTTTGCCCTTAGAAAAAGAATCTAGACAGCATCTTGATCTTGAAGTTTGAATTCATTAACTGTAGGCCAATAAAAGGAAAAAATGCTAAAAGAAACAAAATATCTCACAAACATTTGAAAATCCCAACTGGATATAAATGTGTAAACAAGAATATTGACATTAAAAATCAGATGCTGTGGTACTGAATATATGCTGATCATAACTGAGTGGAAAATGAGTAAAATTCAGAACAAACTAGAAAGTACAACCTGATTAGTCTTTATTTTTCTCAAACCATAAAATATACAAAGCAGTTGTTAGACACAGGCAAGAAGAACTACCTGTGAGCTTCCTCTTATCACCAATGAAAAAGCAAAGTGAGAACATTTAGAGTAAACAAGGTAGAGTGAACCACAGGACTGGATACAGGAATGCCAAAGGCTTAGTGGTCCTAGCCTGCAGCATGAAAACCTTGCGTCCTTCTCTCATGTTGTAACACAATGAAACATCTTCCTGCCACTTTCTGTAATGTGCCACTAGCACTTACAAAGCAAGTGCCAAGGGCAAGCAAGTTAGAGGATGCAGGGGACTGTAATTACACAGTGCTGGAGGAAGGGAGAACTGTCCTTTGTCCTTTGGACTATTTCCCTGTGATTGCCTCAGCCGGCAGTTCCAAGGAAGGATGCTGTGACATCTGTTTGTCCTCTCCAAGCTAGACTGGGACAGGTCCTGGTAGCTACAATTACTACCTGCAATCACTCTAGAAATATATGCCCTTTTGTCTCCATCTCCCAGCTACTGTGAAAATATGCTAAATACATTTTTAAATGACTTATTTGAAGACCAGTGACAGAGTGGAATTCGTTATCATGAGTAAAGAAGGTCCTTTCATTCAGTCTTTCCCAGAGCTGCACTAGATGTATTTAGAGTTTTCCCAACTCTTCTCATCTGCCTGATTATGAGGATTGTAGGGATGTTTTGCTACCTGTAATCCATACTTTCTCTTTTCATTGGAACCAGCCTTTAGGAGGACTGAGAGCTATTTTCAGAAAATAGAACTCATTAACCGATTCTTTTAAACCAATCAATGAATCATCAATTCATCTTTTACTGTCATAAACATGAATTTAGACCTAAAGGTTTCAAAACTTGAGCAAATGGAAGGGGAGCAAGGGGGAAGATAAGAGGAAAAAGCAGGATCATGTCTGTCTTCAGGATGGTCTCCTGAATGAGTGTCACAATTTCATTCTTTATTTATTTTTATCTTATGTGTATGAGTGTAATCCCTGCATGTGTGTAAGTGTGCCTGTGTTGTGACTGCCCACAGAGGTCAGAAGAGGTCATTGGCTCCCCAGGAACTGGAGATATGGATAGTTGTTAGCTGCCATGTGGGTTCTGGGAATCAAACCTGGGTCTTCTGCAAGAGCAGGCAGTGGTCTTAGCCAATGAGCCATCCCTCCAGCCACATAATCTTATTCTTGAAACTCACTAAGTGCCAAGATTGCACAGTCAGGGAGTAAGCCTCTCTTTGCAGCAGCACATACACGGTCCAGTGTCTCGAGAAACTCAATTCAAGGCCAATACTGGCAGCACTCACTCTTTCCCCTTACTGCAAAAGGATAATAGTGAATGTTAATAGTGTCAGGAAGCCACAGGTAAACAATCCCAAATAAATTTTAGGACATTTTTAGTTTCTTACCATGCATAACATTTATAGAGGCTGATAAGAGTACATGGTTAGCATGTATAAGACCTCAAGTTCAGTCCAGTAGGGGTGGGAGGGATACTCAATTCAAGGCCAATACGGGCATCACTCACTCTTTCCCCTTACTGCAAAAGGATAATAGTGAATGTTAATAGTGTCAGGAAGCCACAGGTAAACAATCCCAAATAAATTTTAGGACATTTTTAGTTTCTTACCATGCATAACATTTATAGAGGCTGATAAGAGTACATGGTTAGCATGTATAAGACCTCAAGTTCAGTCCAGTAGGGGTGGGAGGGATAGAGAGAAAGGGAGGGAGGGAGGGAGGGGAGAGAGAGAGAGAGAGAGAGAGAG
>NW_008356058.1:2348426-2445926 GCF_000622305.1 Nannospalax galili
CTTATTAGAATAAAGGTACATGTATTACTGTCTCTTATAAACAAGCCATTCCTATAAAAAACAGTGGGCACATTATAGACCAAGTCATGATTTCCATGGGAACTGGGTCTGTCTTGGGAAGATGTCACAGTATGCACTATTTTTCTACAAGCTCCTCTTACTTTTTGTTTTTTAATAAATAAATCATAACAAGAAAATAGGAATAACAATTCCTACTGTCTACAGTTACTGAAGAATTTCTAAATACTATATAATTAATCTTGTTGCTCATAGAAATCCTGTCCCACAGACTGATGATTATGCCACAACTAGGGTGATGTTCCCAGTACAGGCCTTTCCCTGGGCTACTCACTCTGCTTAAACGTCCATCAGATACCTGCAGTGGCATGCCTATCCTGTGCCTTCCAGCAAGCCTCTCCCTGGTTCCTAGGTACAAGTGGAAATGCCACTGATTTCTTCACTCTAAAATTTTCGAGTCTTTCTGCTCCCTCCCTCCCTCCCTTCTTCTCTCCCTCTCTTCCTTCTTTCTTTCTCCCATTCCCTATCCATAGTAATTCCCTTGGCTCTGGCTTCAGATAGAGCTAAAATCACTATCTCCACTGCTACCCAAGCTGGGCCAAGCCAGGGCCTCTCAATATTCTACTGTCAATCCATGGCCCAAGTGACCCTTTAAAACTATAAGCCAGGATTTGTTCAAGACATACAAGTGTTCCTCACTACATTCCCAGGAAGACACATGACAACCTCCCACCCTTCAGTAGAATGCTGTTTTTTTTTTTTTCCAAAAGGTAAGTAGCATAAGACAGAAGATATATTTGACAATATATAGAGATCTATTTGACACTATATAGAGATGTAAATACAGAGAGTGCCTGGCATAGACTAGTGCTGGACTATTGGCTGAGAGATGAAATAATGACAGGAGTAAAGATACTGAAAGCCTGGGTGGGAGTTTCAGAGACAGTGTGGGTAAATAATGGAAGATGTTGAAGAAAGACTAAGATGCTTCTTAGAGTCAAATCAAACTTATCAGTGTTGGTCTTTGTTCTGTAGCTATATTATCCTTTTGACTTGAATCTCTTCAACTTTTCCATTCTCTAGGGCCCCGACTAAGTTGTTTACAAATTATTTTCATGTCACTGAGAGGCCAAAGAACATAATCAAAGCCTCTGCTGACATTTATCTACATACCAATCACTCACTGCTTTGCAGCAATCAGTCTATGTTCCAGCTCTGGGGCCACCTCAAAGACACCTGTTCTGACAATACTACAAAAGGATCTTATGGACTAATTCCATGATCTTCAGCCTCATTCTGTGGGGTTACATGAGGCCTAGAATAATACTCAGCATCCTTTGTTGTATGCTGGTTGTAATACCTAGAGGGTGTTTCCTTCAAACCTTTGACATCTATCATTGTGGCTGACCAGCCTATTCAACAAGTATGCTCTCCCTGGGGGAGACTTTAGCTGTCTAGAACTTCCACTGGAAAGCATCCTAAGAAGTTAGGTAACCTCTGGGGCCTCACATGGAGGCAGGCAGAGAAGGATATAGATATAGCTCAGAGGCAGAGTGCTTCCAAAGCATATGTGAGACCCTAGATTCCATTCTGAGCATTTGAAAACAAGCCAAAAGCCAAATACATAAGAAAAATTTGGCAGCCATGTACTGTCCACAAGCATCTTGAGGATATAAGAAATCTTTATTACATTGTGAATTTCTCCAATTCCCAGCAGCAGTAAGCTATGAAGGCTGCGTTCTCAGGATCTGAAGACCAAGAGATTCTAATATAGCTGAATTAGTAGTGTTTACAGCCTGCTCTGAATTACTTAAACATGAAAGTTGGTTTTTATTTTTCTGAAATTTCAAATTTGGAGAAAAAACTGTGAAGTCTCCCAGAAAATTTTGTACAGTTTCACCAATTGTTGGTGTGTATGTATATGTGTATGTGTTGAGGGGGGGGAGGTAGTGCACATATTATGGGTGCCTACAGATGCCAGATGATGTTGGATCCCCTGGAGCTGGAGTTACAGGCAGTTGTGAACCACTCAATATGTATGCTAGGAACAGAACTTGGGTCCTCTGCAAAAGTAGATACTCTTATTCACTGAACCATCTCTCCAGCTCTCAAGAACATTCTTTGTATAAGAAACCACAGCATAATTTTCAAAATCAGGAAATTTGGTAGCTAATATAGTGCTACAACCTAGTATTGTCTGGTATGTACAAGTTTAATCAATGTTTTCACTAACATCCCTCAAAGCTTTCCATCTTGGCTCACCTGCTGCTAGCTGCAAACATTGTCAAGGACCTTTAATCTCTTCACAAGCTTGCTTTCTTTAAGCTTTAGCATTTTCAAGGATTCAGGCCAGTTGATAGGTAGATGTTCCCTAGGTTAGGGATGCTGGATGCACTGGGGAGGAAGTGATCCTGCCTCTCCTCAGTGTGGCTGATTCCATTACCGGTGCTATTCTTCGTTGCTTGGTTAAGGCAGCAGCTGTGCTGTTCTATTATGTCAAGCTGCTATTCTTTTTTCTTTGTAATTTGTAAGTAATTTATGGGAAGATACTTTAAACCATGTAGGTGTCATGTTCTCCTCAAGCATGCACCCACCATTTTCAGTATCCACTGATGATTTTCATCTTTCCATGATAGTTACAAATGGTTTTGTTGCAATTCCTCTGCAAATATGCATTGCTAGTTGTAATTATACTGTAATGAGGACATTTCTATATTTTTCCTTTTTTTTTTTTTGAGACTGGGTCACCATACCCAGCAGAAGAGGCTCTATTTTTTGTTTTTGTTTTGTTTTGTTTTGTTGATACGGCATGTCCCCATAGCCCCAGCTGACCTGGAACCCCCTATGTAGACTAGGTTGGCCATGATTTCACAGAGATCTGCCTGCCTCTGCCTCCTGAGTGTTGGGATCAAAGGCATGTGCCACCAAGGCTGACACACCTTTTTTCTATTTTTTCATTCACGCATTCCACAACTTATTAATTCTATAAATTCATTTATTTAATTTCACTTGTATTATAATCTGCTCCAGCCAAGGTTTTCCTAGTTAAAAAGGCTTTTTATTGCCCTGGATTTGTTCAATAGGCTCCCCTTCAAGCTGGTTCTTGTGTCATTTCAAATATTCCAAATGTTTCTTTGTGGTAGAGCTCAGTCCTAGATCCATCCACTTTAGCAAGGAGTATAGGCTGCTTCTGAGAAGACAATGGGACACTTTTCTGCTTCATTCATCTTGTTAATATGGAGCTTTAGGAGATCGCCTTACTATGAAGGACATCTGGGATGAATAACAGCTGTCTGCAATTGCCCAATAATTGTGGTCCAAGTTCGCTGGCCAACAGGAGGCTTCTAAGGGACCAACAATGACTGTTCCTCTCCTTCTTCCTCTTTGCTTGTGTCTCCATCTGTCTACATTTCTTTTTACCATGTACCTGTTTCTGGTACAGTTTACTATTTGATATTATGTTTACATGAAAAGGGTTATAACCATATAATGCTTCAGCATGCTTTTAAATCTACTGCATAATCGCAAACCAGAGATTTGACCTTAACTTAAGAGTGACAAGTGGTCACAATAAAAATGAATTATCATCACCTGAAAATAAAATGAGGAGGGCATTTTATAATTGCAGGGGAACCATATTCAAGAGAAACTGCTTAGATCATCACCAAATACACTCTCAGTATGGGATAATCATAACTAGAAGTGATGATTACAAACGTAGCACTGGGAATTTTTCCAGGATATTATTAAGGTTAGCCTCTAAACAATACACAAAAAGAGAGAAAGATGTTTCCTATCCTCAGAGAGCTAGATATAGGTAGAATGTCAAGCATAACTTTTGTTTCCTACCTGTGTCTGTAAGTTGTGCCTTGTCTTCAACAGGTGAAGACACTTCCAATAAAAGGTGTCCCCCGCCTATATCCTAGTTTCCTTGTTAGCAAACCATGGTACCAGTGAAAATCCTGGACTGAAAAACGTACCTCTGAAAACCTCTCTCAAATGTGATGATTTCACACCTGTCTTCACTAACATGTCCTGTTTATTCTGGAGACTCTGAATTGCACATTTTAGTTAGAATATATCTAGATCCCGGGCCTTGTTCACATGGTAAAAGCTGTAGAAAGGCCTTTGTAAAGAAAATATAGGATTTTCAATATTCCAGGCCTAAGGCTGGAATAATGCTATTAAATGCTATTCATAGTAAGAGATACCAATTGCAGTCTTTGCCAATGTCACAACCCAATGTTCATGGGTTGCAGTCTAGGACGCTGAGTAATGTGGACAGCGAACTGGAAGAGAGATGGAAGGTTTTCCTCCTTCTTTTCCTAAAGAGAAGAGAAGAGAAGAGAGAGAGAGAGAGAGAGAGAGAGAGAGAGAGAGAGCAGGATGCATAAGAAAGGTAAATCCATCCCCATAGGGGTTGAGAAAAAAAAAATCTCTTGGCTTTATGACCATCTCTCTTCACAAGACACTCTCTTCTCAGAGGAATGACCATAGAGTGGGGGGAAAAAAGCTTCGCTCCTCATCTATTCTTGGTTTCTGAGCACAGAACACCTCACTCTGTGAAGAACTCTACAACCTTTTCCAAACAGGGGAGGCAGGAGCTAGCTACCAGCTAAGTACTTCTGGCCTTGCCTTCCTCTGTGAAGGACTCTTTGCTGCTAGAAGCATAGCAAAGTACCCTCCTGCACAGACTCTGGCATGAACCAAGTCCAAAGAAGACCCTACACTGAGCAAATGAATGGTCTGGTTTTTAATTCGAGTATTACAATAGCAGTAATTTGGCACTGATTAGCGCTGTTAGTCCCACAGGCCAAAGGAGGACTGCAATGCAGTACGAGGCTCTAAACAATTACTTCCTTTAGATAATCACTTTTTTTAGAGACCAACTGTGCATATAAATATCACATCATTTCAGTACTTGGCAAGTTTTTATCCGCTTCAACTCAGGCAACTTCTGCCCTAGGCACTGAAAATGCCTCTTTCTTTCAGTCAAGCCCCAAACAATCCTACTTGCCAGGAGACAACCAGAGGAGGGGCTAGGGTGCCTCTGCTGGCCCATCCTTAGACCATATTCCTCTGCTCAATCCCAATGACCCCAAATCTCTATATCTATGTTTGTTTCTTGTAAGATACATTTGGAATTATACTCTCCCCAAAGAGCCCCTTGCCTCCACATTGTAGGAAGCTAGAGTCACATATTTTAAACAATTTAAAATTTATTGTTATTTTATGTATATGAGTGTTTTGCCTGCATATTTGTACATGTACGTGAGTGCAATACTCATGGAAACCAAAGAAGGGAGACAGATCTCCTGGTTATAGTTATAGTTGTTAGCCACCATGTGCGTGCTGGAAATCTAACCTGGATCCTCTGCAGGAGCAGCCAATGCTCTTAACAACTGAGCCATTTCTCCAGACCTTAGAGTCAGATATTTTAGATTTGCTTGTCCAGTGAGACTAGAGGTCTAAACATTCATTCACTCCTGAGTTCTTTCAACAAAACTTTACTAACCACTTCTTGGTATGGAGTCTAGAAGTGGGTACCAGGTTATCCAATGTAGTAATATACTTGAATATACATGAAAAACTCATATTTCAAATGGGGAGATAAACAAGTTAGCTGATACACAGCAAAAATCCATCTATGATTTTGTTTTCTGTGACTTTAGTTTGTGATGGTCAATTGTAGCTTGAAAATATTGTATGAAAAATTGTAGAAATAATATGCAAGCTTTAAATAGTGTGCCTTCCAGAATAGCATGATGCAATCTCATTCCATCTTGCTCTGTCATTGCTTCACCCAGTATAGACCCTGCATATCATACCTTCCCCTTAGTTCCTTAGTAGCCATTCTGGTTAGCAGATTAACTGTCTCAGTAACAAAGTTCTGTGTTCAGGAAACCCTTATTCCACCTAGCAATGGCCCCAAATTGCAACAGTAGCAATGTTTGTAATTTTGTTACATTATGATTGTTCTATTTTTACTAATCTCTTATAATGCCTACTTTAGAAATTCATAGTACCTGTGGTTTCAGGCATGCACTGTAACATATCTCTACAGATAAATGGGGAAGATTGTAACTCAGAACAGTTTAGAGCACATTAGAGTTATATAAAGAGTCTTGTGGAACAATTTCAAAGTAAAATTCACTCACTTTGAGGAAGGGAGGGAAAGTAAACTTCACAAAGGAGGCAACTGACCTGAATCCCTGTGATGGAAGTCTGTCAGTTAGAGAAGAGTGAACAAGGAAATACTTCTGTAAAGGGTTGGAGTCAGGGTAGGAGAAGCTGAATTCTGCTTTCTTGGGGTGGATTGGGCAGTGACAAAGGGTGGGAAAACAGGGAAGACTGAAGGAGAAGATGAGTGAGGAGTTGGTGGGGGAAGCAAGGGAAACCAGGGCAAAGTGGCATCAAGAATCATACAGGGGGCTGGACAGATGGATCAGGGATTAAGAGCACTGGCTGCTCTTCCAGAGGACATCAATTCCCAGCACTCATTTGGCGGCTAAAAAATGTACTTAAATCCAGTTTCAGGGTATCCAGTGCCCTCTTCTGGTCTCCATGGATTTGCATTTGCATACAATACATGCATATATAAAAGGTTACATGGCATGCAGACAAAACACTCATATACATAAAATTAATAATTTTTTTAAAAAAAGAGAATCACATGGAAGCAGGGTATGGTGGCACTTGGTTCTAATGACAGCTCCTCAGGAGGGTGAGCAAGAAAGTTTGCAAACTAGAAGCTAGAAAGTTCAAGTCCATCCTGGGCAATTTAGTGAGATCCTGTCTCAAAATTTTAGAGGATAATAATAAAGTCATGGTAGAGTGATTGTCTATCATATATACAAGGGCCGGTATTCAATCCTCAGTTAACACACACACACACACACACACACACACACACACACTCACACGCACAAGAATTGGTAGAGTCAAAGAGAACCTAAAAGAGGTCCAGATCCCATTCATAGATTTGGGACTAGGCTAAAGTTCGGAAGCTCAAGTACAGCACAACCACACCACCCATACTTCTTCCTGCTGACAAGAGCCCTGAGGCTCTGGGCCAGGGACTGAGGTCTTGACCAGTTTATTGGGAGCCCTAAGCTGCCAAAGTTTCCAGGGCAGCTCCTCATCTGCTGGAGTATGTACTTTAGATTCTTGTCCCCTAATCCATAGAAGACACATTTTTAAGACTCCTTGTGGACACCTAAAACCATAAATTTAGACATAACACACATTATAGCTTTTGTTTTTGTTTTTGTTTGAAACAGGGACTCATGGATTCCATGCTGGCCTGGAACTTGATATGTAGTTGAGGATGACCTTGAATTTTTGATTCCCCTGTGTGTATATCTGGAGTACTGGGATTACAGATGTGTGCCACCACCATGCAGTGCTGAGGGATTCTTGCATGGTAGGCAAGCATTCTACAAGGGAGGCTGCATTCCTACCCTCCACATTATGTTTTGTACCATGTATATCCTGTAACCTCATATGTCAATAAAAAACACATCTCTCATCTCAAAGGGAATAATAAATAATTCGTTCTAAAGCCAAATATCAGTAACCATGGGCCTGTCACTCCAAGTACTATGTTCCAACGTGGTAACAGTTTTCTGAAGTCTTTATGGTAACAGAACAAAGAAAATCATGAATCAAGGTATTTTAAAAACATAGCAGAACTATCAGGAGGCTACAGCAAAGCAGACAAATCTCTGAAATGGGCATAAGATGTTTTCCAGGGGAACTTAAGGGTCCATTTATACATTCCAAAAATTATTCTACTCCATAGTTGTAGCAGGAGGCCTCCAAAGATGGCGCGGACCCAGAGCCCTGGGATTCAGGGAGAATTCACTTCACTTCTTGGTCTGCAAATAGCCGGCCAAAAGGAGCCCAGGCCTCCGTATCCTGCTCAAGATCCCAGTGACTGCTGACAGACTGCAAGGCACGGACCAATCGGAAAATGATAGGCTGACTAAAGGGACTTGGGGGCGGGGAAAAGGGAAATATAAGGCCTGCCCCCTCCTGCATTAAAGGAGCCTGCAGCACTTCGCCTAGTGCTTACTTCTATCTGACTCCCAGGGTCTGTGCGTCCTGACTCCGCACCTCTTGCCCCCCCCTAATCAGCAGGGGACCCGATCCAGGTCAGGGTCTTCACAGCTGGCCCGAGGAGAACCCACAACAGATAGTCACAAGACTATGTTAGATCTAACACAACAGGTGGGCTGTTGAAAGAGCTACAGATCACCCGAGATAATTTGTCTCTGTACGTGCACTATTCTAACTCTCTATACTTACAGAAGTTCTCATCAATCAGCTTTGCAGATTCTTTGCACAGGTATGACTTTTATCTGGGAACTTCATTTACACTATAATAACTTAACTTGTAAATTAGACATGCTAGGAAATTAACAAAAATAAACAATAATAACACAAAGTAATTATAGGAATATGCTGTAATATGAATGTTCTCTATCGCTTAGGAGTCAAGATAAGCAATTTCTGAGCAGTGGTGGGCTGAAGGAACTGGAATGAGAGAAGCAGGACTGCGTGTTGACACTCACGTGTATGAACAATTTTCAGTAGGCTTTTGAATATTTCCCTCTGGTTTTTCACACCAACTTAGCATTATTTCTCTCTCCTTTTTCTCTCTCTGTCTACCCCTCCCTCCTCCCCTTCAGCTAAAGCATCCTCCATTTTCCCTATTTCACCCTTGATAATACCTGTATCCTATGATCTCCCCCTCTCTTGAGCTCCTTCTTCCCCTTTACCCCTATGGCTCCTTGTATAGCCCTCCCTATCCCCCTCCCAGTTGATACCCCATTTTACCCATTTTATCCTTGGTAACACCTGTCTCATATTATTCCTCTCTCTCAGGCTCCTTCTTTCCCTTTACCTCCATGGTTTCTTACCATTGTTCTGGCTCCTGCAGTTACATCAGGATATATTCTCACATATAAGGATTTGGTGCTAAGATCCACAAATGAAGGAGCATATACATTGTTTGTTTTTCTGAGTTTGTGTTACTTCACTTAGTAAAACAGTTTCTAGTTTCATCCATTTACCTGCAAATTTCATGATTTTGTCTTTCTTTACTTTTGAATGGAACTCCATTGTGTAAATGTACCACATTTTCAATATCTACTCGTCAATTGAGGGACACTTAGGTTGCTTCCATTTCTTAGCTATTGTGCAAAGAGCAGCAACAAACATGGATGTACAAGTATCTCTGCAATAGGATGAGTCCTTTGGGTATATGCCAAGGAATGGTATAACAGGATCATACAGTAGGTTTATTTTTAGTTTTTAAGAGTTCTACACACTGCTTTCCATAGGGGTTGCTCAAGTTTACAATCCCACCAGCAGTGAATGTGCATTCTCCTTTCCCCACATCCTCCCCAGCCTTTGGTATCATTTTTTCTCTTGAGCTTAGTCATTCTGACTGGGGTAAGATAAAATCTTAAAGTGGCTTTGATTTGCATTTCCCTAAATACTAAGGATGTTGAACACTTTAAAAAGTGTTTCTTAGTCATTTTTTTATTTGAGAACTCTGTTCAGATCTACAGCTCATCTTTTAATTGGGTCATTTGTTTTCTAGATTCTTCATTTTTTGAGTTCTTTATATGTTCTTGATATTAATCCTCTGTCAGGTGTGTAGCTGGTGAAGATTTTCTCCCACTCTGTGGGCTTCCCCTTTACTTCCTTGGTTGTTTCTTTTGCTGTACAGAAGATTTTGAGTTTACTGGGGTTCCACTTGTAGATTGTTGACCTTAATTCCTGAGCAACTGATGTTTAATTTAGCAAGTCCTTTCTTGTACCTTTATCTTATAGAGTACAGCCTATTTTTTTCTTCTAATAGTTTCAGAGTTTCAGGTTTCACATGGAGGTCTTTGATCCATTTGGAGCTGACATTTGTGCAGGGTGATAGATAAGGGTTTAGCTTCATTCGTGTATAGGTAGGGATCCAATTTTACTCGCACCATTTGTTGACAATGCTGTCTTTCCTCCAGTGTGTGTTCTTGGTCCCTTTGTCAAATATCAGCTGACTGAAATTGCATGCACTCACGTTTGGTTCTTCAGTTATGTTCCACTGATCTATATGTCTGTTGTTGTGCCAGTACCATGCTGGGTTTTTTTCCCCTATGGCTCTATAATATGGGTTGAGATCTGATATGGTAATCTTCCCAGCATTGCTCTTTGTGCTCAGTATTGTTTTGACTATCTGGGGTCTATTGTGATTCAATACCTATTTTAGGATTTTTTTTCTAAATCTGTGAAGAATGTCATGGGGATTTTGATTGACATCGCATTGAATCTATAGATTGCTTTTGATAGGATGGTCATTTTCACAGTATTAATTCTTGTAATGGTAAAGAGCACAATCGCCACCGAGAAGAAGGCCTGGGTATCATTTTATTTCAAAGACTAGGTCCATTAATAAGCAATATTTGCTTAGCAGCCACTAAGGCCTGGGCTTTGTTCTAGGAATTGTGAATATACCAAAATCCATGCTCTCCTGAGGTGTAAAATCTAGTGGGAACAATCCAAGAGCTAAGCCTTCTTAAGCACTTACGACACACCACAGAAGCATTTTACTACAATCAACTAATTTAATCCTTACAACAACTCTGGAAGGCAGGCATTATTACCTCCAGGGCACTTTCTAGCTGAAGTTCAAACATGATAAGGATGTTGTCTATGGCCATACACCTAATAAGTGCCAGGTAGTAATTAAACAGGAAACCTGGATTTTTGGGACTGCCTTTTAAAGCATGAAGTGATTTTTTTCCCCAGAAGGATGAAATTTAAGATCCAGGGGTTAAACAATTCTAAGATATCACTAAAGAAAACCCAACCTGTGTGAGAAGCTTTCACTTTGGTCTGTCTACTATAACCACCACATACTAGATGTTTCCCAGTTGGTCCCAAGACCTGAACGTCCATTGACAAGGAAGATACCAAATGCCATCACTTATTCTGACAGGTACTCACAATTCCACTTTGACATTGCCGTTCCTTCAATACACAGTCATATTTATGTGGATTTGATTCATGTAACAAACTGTAACTGCATACGGTACTTTCTTCTGGCACCACAGATTTTCTAGAAAGGATATTCTCTCTTCAAATCATCAAGACTTGAGTTATATATTCATCTACTGCTTTCGTGGGTATGATGGGATGGGCAGATATACTGGGTCCATGAGGAGGAGTTAAAGAACATATGTTTGTTTCTTATCATTCCCACAACTTAATTTTTGTTAACCTTCCCCCTGCTGGTAAGAGTTAGAGATATAGTATACATGTAATTATATACCCCAGTCTGTTAGCTTATATTTTATACTAAAGTTTTGTTTCCTGGCTTCTCACTTAAGGATCTTGAAACCTTCAAGCAGACTTTCCATAAGAGTACTATTTCATTTCTTGACAATTTTTAAGACCTCCTAAATTTTCCAGATTAAAGATGTCCTTTATATGAATACAAATATTTAATATAATTGGTCTCAGAAAAATGCCCCAAGCAGCTTCCATTGGTAACATTTCTGTTCCCAGGAAAATGATCGTGCATAATTATATTTTTTAGCCTTAGAAATTTAAAGAAAATGTTCATGCCACCTCCTTTTGATAATTTTTAGAGGCATACATTTTCATGTAGAGGCTAGACAGATGTTTATTGAAGATAACATATTTTCAAACCTCCTCATAAGCTGATATTTATCCATATATTATAACATTGCGAAAGCAATTTTGGAATAACATAGACATATTACTCCTGATAACACAGAGATCATTGTGGTAGATTATAAAGTGGTCCTTTCCCGCGGTAATGGGTTTCTGAGTAGATCTTTTATGGTGGTGATTGTACAGACAGGCCTGAATGAATTCTAGCTCCATTCTAGTGCTAGGGATGCAACTGACTTAGCAGAGACGGTGGAGGGGTTGGGAGGGTGGAGGGGAGTGGCTAGTTCTCTTGGGGCTTCCACTTTCTTTTCCATAGCAAGAGTAGTTGGGTGAATTTACCTCCTGTTAAGATGCGGCTTATACACCTAACCTGCTGGTTGGTAAGGGGCAGTGATAGGAAAGAGGTGTCCTGATTTCAACTCAATTCTACAGTCTCAAAAATCTAGCCCAATTTCCTCCCGCAGGAAGGCCTCTAATATTTGTTTGATTTCCATGTCCTCTTTTTTGCTTAAGTCAATCACATCTGCACATTTGCTTGCTTCTCCAGGCATACTTATATAGCAAGGTAGAGGATACACAGAGCACAGTAGGAGCTCCAGGAACTTTCTGAGAGAAACTCAGCTGCCCTCCTCCCTTTCTTTCCTCTTCTCTCCAGCGTGGTTCAGCCTTGATTTACCTGGCTACTCATCTGCTAATTTCCAGGTGATTTTGACAGGAATATCCCAAACCCATCCCAAAATGCCTCAACCAGGACATCAAACACACCTGATACCAAAGGTAAAAACCTGGAATGTCTTCAATGAACAATTGGCAAAAGCCCATTGTTGAACAGTAGCATTTTACATGATGACTAGGGAGTCTCTCCTTTTCTCTTACTGCCTTGTTCCCTAGGAGGTATTAAATGCCCCTTTCATTTGGAAAGCACTAGAAAAGTGCTTCCAAAGTACTGTGAAGAAGACATTCTACACATTTCTTAGATGGTTTTTTAAAGCCAGAATTATTTTTCTTCAATAACATCATAAGATGTGAGCTGAAATACACATTTCAATCCATAGAATCAATTCCTAAGACCAGTGTGTACATCATGACAGCCCCAAGGAAACAGACTTGAAGGAGAACTTTCTCCTATGACATCATTCACGAAGAAATGCCCTCCATTCCAGACACTGTGATGATTACATGGATTTGGATCTGCCTGTTCACTTGGGTGACAGACAATTCTTGCCCTCACATTACTCTTGCACTCTAAGGCTTTAAAATACTTTGGGAGGAACATGAATATTGAACAGAGACCCTGTGGATAAATTCTTATGCAGGACACTGCATCCTTGTTTATTAAGGTCTGCATGTGTTTGACTGAGACATATACTTTCAGGGCAGTGTTTTTATTGTTTTGTCTGGTAGAAATGACTACACGTGCACACACAAACACCTTTGCTCTTTAGATTTAAACAGGGATGCTCTGGGGTCCAGGGAAGCATGCATTTGAAAAAGTCTATCTGAAGTAGCCTTCTTCCTATATTCTTAAAAGCTGCTCCACTAAGGGCCATCTGGTCAACTCTTCAGGCTTGCAAGGTGACATAGGGTCCAGATGGTTGAGCTCTTGGAGAGTTCTTCATAAACCCATGCATCTAACCCTGAGTCACCATATGCCAAAAGGTCACCTCATTTTGAGTGGCAGCCTTCCTGGGTATTTTCTTTGTTATTTTTCCTTTGGAGTCTGCACCCTGGTGCTCTCAGTGTTATCAGGTTTTAATGACAGCATCGCTACAATTACTGTAAGTATTAGCTAACACCATTGAGTTCAACCTCACCAATGTACCTGAAGTTTCAGAAAATCAAACTGAAAGACGGTAGGGATTTCAAGTATGTCAAGTAATCCCCATGCAGGTAAGAGCAGAAATGCTTGTGGCAATTTGGTCCTTGTCTTTCTACAGGAATGCCAGCTAAGGCTGCCACATCTTCCAGGCATAGGAAGGAATCTTATCTCTTCCCTGCAGGTGAGTACCCCTGACGGCTTATAGGAGTCAGGGGGGAGGAAATATAAAAACGGAGTACAAATGAAAAGGGAATTAGTCTATTGCTTCCCAGTACTTAAGTCATGCCCTCAAGGAATCCAAAAAGGCAATTTAAGACAGTACATTTATTCTCTGAGCCTCTGAAAGTGCAGCTTTTCCTGGAGGTAAAAGGTTAAGCAGTATGACATTTACAGTTCTCTCTCAGCCCCAGGATTCCCCCACCCCTGGGCTCTTAGCAAAATACTCAGCCAATCTGCAGGACAGGCTGATATAGAAGCCGAGGGCCCAGACATATCCTCTGCTCAGGAGGCCCGGGACCCTCTGCATAGCTTATCTGCTTCATTGCAGATTCAGTGGCCCTTCCCTAGAGTGGCAGGTCGCTGTAACCTCAAGCTGGTGACTTGCTGTGTGTTGCCCACATGTCCCAAGAGTCCCCCGACAGTGTGGGAAATCTCATTAAAACTTGACATTTGCTGAGCATTCCCCAAGGGCAAAGGTGTTGGTTCCAATCACAGGGACCCACTGCAGGGCCCAGCAGGCAGCTTGGGGGCTTTGAGACTGAGCTGTCATCTTCAACATCCGGGACCCCTTCGCTTCTACTGCCTCCTGCAGAGTTGAAGGGCTCATGTGCCTTCTACTTTGAGAACCTGAACATACCTTCCTCACCTCTATGCACCCATATCCCTCCCAAGGGCCTCCTAGTCCTAGATGCTTCTTGGCAGGAGACCCCAAAAATCAAGGTCTTTCTTACTCTGATGAGAAGTTTTGTTCCTGTGCATCCCTGAATGTCCTGGGCAGGGATTTCTCAAAAAAAACCCAGGGCCAGAAATCAAATTAAATAAGGACAAAGGCCCTGGATGGCTGAACCCCCCTAGTTGTCTAAACAATCACTTACAATCTCTTGTAACCACTGTAGATACACCAATTAGTTACACTCTTGCTCCAGGAAACACCATCTTGGGAGTGTTTCCTTCTTTAAGTTTCCAGATGTGCATGCAAAGTATCCAAATGTACCCAGGGAGGCTATGTCAAGATTTAATATGTACTTTTTAAAAAGAATGCCTGATACATCTGTTTCCCCTAAGTGAAGAAATGGCATATCATCCAATGATACAGCAAAAGTAAAAAGTGGTCCCAAAAGATTATAATGAAGCTGAAAAATTGCTATCACCTAGTGACATCGCAGCCGTTATACCATGTTCCAGGGCATTAGTCCTGTTGTGCTGAATGCATTGCCAGTCATAAAAAATGCTGCATGTGGGACTGGGAGATGGCTCAGTCATTAAAGTGCTTATCTTACAAACCAAGGATCTGAGTTCGAGCCCAAGAAACCCAGGTAAAACTTCTGAATGTGGTTGCACGTGCTTATAATTTCAGTGCCAGGTGCGTGGAGACAGGAAGACCCCTGGGGCTCAATGGCCAGTTAGTCTTGCCTGATTAGTGAGCTCCATAAGACCAATGAGAGAGCCTGTCTCAAAGGAAGTGGACAGCGTTCCTGAGGATGACACTGGAGGTTGTCCTCTGGTCTCTGCACATACTTGCACACCCCTCCACACACACCCCTCCACACACACACACACACACACACACACACACACGCACGCACACATTAAAAACAAAAGTTGCATGTGCAACTGTTGAGCATGGAAGGTGTCTGACAATGATAATAAATTATTATGTTGCTGCTTTGTGCACTTAATTGTATTATAATTTGTTGTTTTAGAGCACATTCTCTCTACATAAAAAAATTACTGTAGACAGGTATGGTGGTACATGCCTTTAATCCCAGCACTCAGGAGGCAGACTCAGACATATCTCTGTGAGATCTAGGCTAGCCTGGCCTACATAGGGAATTTCAGGCCAACTGAGGCAACAAGGAGGGCCTGTCTCAACAAAATATTGCTGGCTATCCCAAGGCTAGCCCTGCATGCTGATGGTAGAGAAAGCCAGTGGGGAGCTGGGCCCAAGCAGGGACTGTCTCTCTCAAAGCACAATGCAGAGTGTCAGGTACATCCAGGCAGTGGCTGCAAGAATCCCCCTGTCACAACTCCCACCCCACCCCAGCAAATTTTTCACCAGGGGCCATGGAGCTGCATGCCAAAGGTCACCCAGCCATCATCATCTAGGTGACCAACTCCAAGGATGATGAAGGAAGATCACCAGGCACAGGCAAGAAAGGACTTGATAAGTAAGAAAGAAAATGGCCCCAGAGCCAACATGGTAGCAGTGGCAGCTTGTAGCAATGCATGACTCCAGTAAGAAGATTCCTCATCACTGGCTTCCCCTGGCCAGGGAGGAAGATGTGAAAACCACAGTCATCAAAAAACCAACAGGATCCTTGACCATGGAAAAGAAAACACACACTCTGTCTGTCTCCTTGAGCAAAAGTGAAAAGCAGTTTTCTCCAATATTGATGTCCCTCTAATGAGGAATTCAAGCCAGCAAGTAACTGCTGCCTCCATTTGCTGCACAGAAGGCAGAATGCTCTTTCCTAAACATAAGAATAGTCATGTGGACAGAGTGATGGAGACAAGAAAGTGATAGGAAACAGCACAATTGAAAGTATGACTCCTCTCATGAGCCTGAAGCTGTGGTCCCCTCCTGTGAGCTGGCGCTGGGGTCTCCTCACATGAGGCTTAAGTTTTGGTCCCCAACTATGAGCCACAGTTCCACAGTCCTCTGGTGAGGGGGTTATTGTGGAGCAGATGGGAGGGTGGAGGACTTCCTGATGTTGGGTAGCACTTTCAGCCTTGAGTGGCTGCATTTCCCATAACCCCCTCCCCCGAGGTTCAAGGCCTTGATTTTGATACTCTCCCATCCCCACACACTAGGATGGTTTTCATCATTTTTCTGTTACTCTTCTAGAGCCCCAGGGTACCTTTACCTGTGCCCTATAGGAAATGTAAAACATTTAATTGAAATTCTAGAGATAAAAATTATAGCCTGGGAAGTTAAAAAATTACCACTTTAATAACTAAACTATCATAATTCTAAAACTAAAAATATGCAATTGTGTTTAAGAATGTAAACTTGCCATTCTATATGTCTACTATAGTTTTAAAATATTTTCTACTGAAAAAACTCTACTACCAAGCTTTAGCAACACTGTGAAATTTATCACTATTGCTGTGAGTTTGGCATTTGCTCCCTTTCCAAATTTCCTAACCTATACAAAGTTTTTAAATGTAATCATGTTTTTTTTTAAGTAATGGTAATAAAAAAGTTTTTTAAAAAAGCTGATAAGCAACATTTCTCCATGGTTTCTGCTTTGAGTTTCCACTTAAGCTCTTGTCCTGACTTCCCACTATAAGATGAAATAAACCCTTTCCCCCCCAGAAACAAGTTACTGTAAAACACATGTGCTGTGTTACCCTAGCAGTAACCTCTTACATCTCATGTTTACTGTGTTTTTTGATTACATCAAGGAGCCACATGGTCTAAGCCCTGGGTCTAAGAACACTCTGAAAGTCACTCAATGACCAAATCCACTAGCTGTCCCCACTAGAAAGAGATGTATGACCGTAATCCCTTCTTTTATGGCTAATGGATCAAAGCCGTTTCCAGAATCTTCATTTGAACTCTACCTACTTGAAATTTCTGCTATTCAATTTCTTTCAGTGCTAGCTTCTACCCTTTCAGCTAAATATTCATGTTTCACTTACAGAAGCCAACTTTTGTCAAACTCTGCAAGATATTTATTATAATCCTACCATCTCTCTCTTAATGTTTTTATATTTATGTATTTGAATTCTCTAGAGACACAGAATATGATTTTTTCTCTTTAATAATAATATAGAATAAGTTGTGTGTATGTGTGTGTGTGAGAGAGAGAGAAACGCATATATAAAGACACCCCCCCCAAACACACACATTCACAGAGATAGAGAAAAAAACTCAGAGAGGGCTAGACTGCTAATGAGAATTGACTCCCCATGACTAGAGAGGTCAAGATGTCTGTACATTCTGCAAGGTAGAAGAATAGCAAATCTGATGGTATAATTTGATATGAGTCTAGAGACACAAGGGCCACAACTATCAATACCCCAGGAAAGCACAGAGAAGGAAATTCCAGAGATTATCACATGCAAGTTGCTGCTGGGGAGAGATTGGCAGTGCTTAGTCTATCTGAGCTTCATTCAGCCAAGGGAGTGTGCTCTAAGAAGCTCACAAAAACTTGAGAGAGGTAGGCACTATGTTAATGACTTAGAAAGGTCACTGGGGACCTCACCTCAGCCTTAACTTCTTTCTTGTCCTCTTGGAGCCAGGCCATAGGGGAGGCATGGCACCCTCCAGGCTGCCCTGTATCTCCTCCTTTAATAAACTATTCCATTTCTTGTAATTGTGCATAAATCTGGAAATCAATCGCAGCACCTAGTATACAGACTCAGAGCCACAGCTGTAATACCAGGTGAGGAAAAGATACATGCCTCAGCTCAAATAAAACTTGGCTCCTATTTGCTGTTCCTCTGCCTTTTAGATCTATCTGGCACTCAGTGGATTCAATAATGCTCACACAATTATGCTCTGAGGGCAGATCTTCTTAACTCAGCCTACTTGTCAAAAAACAATCTATTACAATAACACCCTCACAGGCATATCCAGAAATAATGTTTCCCAAGCTATTTGGACATCCTCAGCTCAGTCAAACTGATTCACAGTGAGTCATCACAAACGGCATACAGAAAAGCAGAGAGGCAATGGACAGACACCCATGTACACATCATCTACTTATTTATTTATAAGTTTATATTTATTACTTATTATTATTATGTGTATGCATGTGTGAGAGCCACTGTGTGTGTGTGTGTGTGTGTGTGTGTGTGTGTGTGTGTGTGTGTTAATTTCGGGCTCAGACATGCCATGGTACACACATGGCTCTCAGAGAATAACTTTCAGGAGTTGGTTGTTTTCTTCCACTGTGTTGACACAGGGGCTCTCTTGCTTCTGCTGTGTTGCAAACTCTAGGACAGCTGGCCCACAAGATTCTGCGTGGTTCTCCTGTCTCCACCTCCTATTTTGTTATGAGATTTGAGATTACGGATGCATCCCGCCATATCTGGCTTTTTAATATACGTCCTGGAGAGCAAACTCAGATGGTGAGGTTTGAGCAGCAAGCCCTTTTACCAATGAAACCATCTCACCAGGCTTTATCTAATTAAAAATGCTTTATTATTATTTATTATTTTTATTTTATGTATATGAATGTAATACCTGCATGTAGGTAGTTGCATCTGTGTCATGCAATGTCTGTGGAGGTCAGAAGAGGGCATCAGAGCCCCTTAACTGGAGTTGCAGACAACTGTCAGTCACCATGTGGGTTGCTGTGAATCAAACCTGGGTCCTCTGCAGGAGCAGGCAATACTCTTTACTTCTGAGCCATCTCCCAGGCCCATAACTAATTTTTTTTTTTAAAGACAGCTTCATTGTGCAGTCCTGGCTGGCCTGGAACTTGCTGTGTAGATCAAACTGATCTCCAGCTCACAGAGATCTACCTGGCTTTGCCTTCCAAGTGCTGGGATTAAAGGCCTGCACTACCACCCAGCTCTTTATCTAAATTTAATGTATCACATCTTGCCACCTTAATTTCAGACTTTTTAAAAGAATAAATGAAACTTTTACAAAGAAAGTTGTAGTCTTTGAATATCTAACCCTAGTCCTATAGAGGCAACCTTGGCTTGAAGTTGTTGGTATACACTCATCTAGTCCATATCATTATAATTACTTTTAAGGGAACAATGAGGTTGTGAGCTATTGCATATTCTGCCTAAGGTTACTGGCTAAACAAAGGGCCTGGGATTGGAATGCAAGCTCCCTCCTGGAACTTGGATGGAGGGAAATGCCCACACACCCACAGAAGATTGACACAGGGTGGGAATGGTAAAGATGCTAAGTCTAAAGGGTCAGGAGAGTGGCAGGTGAGAAGACAAAGTAACTGGACATGTCTAGTCATGTCACATGTCTAGTCAACTCCATTGGCATGTCCTCTTTTTATCTATTTCCAGAATTTCAAAAGATTGTTGGTATCTGTGAACTTAGGATGGTAACCCTGCACTGGTATAGGTCTACCTCCATGTCAACTCATGATCCATTAATTTGTACTTTCCAACTCAAATTAGATCTACAGACCCTACTAATTTAACTTGAACTTTCTTAAGGTTTCAAGATCCAGCCATTCTGGACCTCTTTTGAGGATCTATCAAATTATGATAATCACAAGTTCTCTATATCATAGAGTCATTTGGAGGACAAAGGAAATCAAGATTCATTTATTTAACATGTCTTTACTCAGTATCTACAAGTAGATTGAGACTAGTAAAGATAAAAATGTGAACAAAATGAATTACTATTCTCATAAGTTTATAATAATCTACTTGAGAAGAAGAAAAACAGCAAAACACTAAAGTGTATTTTACTAAAGGAAAATCTAAGGGTATCAAAGAATCAAAGAGGAGTTCCTAACAGACACAAAGCTAGAGGACACTTCCAAACTCAGCTCTGAGGGATTTGTGTGGTTGGCTAGAAGGGGACAAATACGGGCTTTGGGTCACACATGAATGACAGTGTGACACATAGGGCATTCTGGTTCTGTGGTATAACTATTGGTCCAAATCGGCACAAAGTGAGCCATTTGCCTTGGGTAGTTCTGGAACCCTTCAGTGTTGCTCAGCTCTCCCCCTTGTGTCCTTATTGCTGATGTTTTCCTTAGGTGTCCTTCTTCCTGAATCTTCAGCATCTCCTAGTGAGGGCTGAGAGCAGAGGCATAATGGAAACTGATGGAATGTAGGAAGTAATGGAGAACAGGAATTTCACCCTGGAGGTGGAATCCAGAGTCCCTGTTCTAACGCCAGCCTCACACAATCTGTCCACAGCATCAGACAGATTTCCTCCTCTACCTCGTCATCCTTTCCAAAGGTAAAAAATGGAAGAATATAACAAAGGAAATAATCCCCAAACAAAGGCTTATTTTATTTCTTTTACAGGCAATTTATCTTTCTAGCTCTCTAAGCTAGGCTCTTCTTTCCAGAAAATACACTTCATCCTGTGGCGGGCACAGCTCAGATTTTCAAATAGTGTCAGCTCTGACAGTTAAAAAAAAAAACCAGGGCAGGGCGTGGTAGTACATGCCTTTAATCCCAGCACTTGGGAGGCAGTGACAGGTGGATCTCTTGTGAGTTCAAGGCCAGTCTGGTCTACAAAGTGAGTTCCAGGCCAGCTGGGGCTACAGGGAGACCCTTCTCAAAAAAGACAAAAAACAAAACAAAACCAAAAACAAACAAAACAAAACAAAACAGAAACTATTGGTGGTACCTCACAGGAAGAGCAAGTAAAGGAAAAAGCCTCAGGTACACTTTGGCTTTCAAAGTAAGGACCCCATGGGTAGAGCACTCATTACACTGACTGAGGACCCTAGGGTGAAGATGATGCAGACTCCCAGGCCTATCAGCATAGCCCCCAAGGGACACTGAATATTTAGAATCAGCTCTTCACTGACACCAGGAGAGGCAGATCTATTAGGGTGGAAAGCAATGTCAGTTGAAGGACGGAGTCCAGCTCATCTCTCATAAGGACCTAGGATATTACCTAGATACCAATGGACTCCTGCTTCTGACCACAATGGGGTAACAGGGACCAGCTTTGTGTCCTTATACCTACAACATCAAAACACAGGTAAAATATGAAAAATATCATTGTTAAGGTACTAAATGCTTAGCAATAATAAACAGTGATCCTCAGGAGTTGGGAAACAAAGAAAGTAGCTTCCACAATGGTGGCAGCTCACTGCCTTCAGAGTCCACAGGCAGCAGCACAAGAAGGGAAACAGAGCTTGAAGGACTCTGAGCTGAGATAAAATTGACAATCTGGGGAAGCTAAAGCAGCATGAGTGCAGAATAGAGGACTGGGGAGGAGAGAGGTGGCTCTACAGAGAGCATCAGAGAGCCACAAGAGCTCACAGGGGTACTCAGCTGAGCACTGATCACGTCATGTATGTGAGGAAACTTTCCAGCTCAGGGGAAAGAATCACTCAGAAAGATTAACAGAGACAGCACACAGGACAAGAAGTGTCTGTTTTTATTTGCTGGCAGTAAGACCATACTTCACAAGATACTGGCCCAGGGCTCAGGAAGGTCTTCAATAGCAGGGATTGATTAGTTCTATAGTGAACATGACTCCTGTTCGGCATAATAAAATTTTAAAGAAAGATTCAAAGTGGATTCATTTTTTCCCACATAATTCAAATCCATCCAGATGAAAGTGAGATAATATTTGCAGAAAATAAAAATATCCAGTGCCCAATAAGGCGATATTCTCTGGCCTTAGATCAAAAACTATCAGGATTGTAAAGAAACAGAAAAGCATGACACATAGGTAGAAGAAAAAAATCAATTCATGAAAAACAGTCTAGAACTGACAGATGTTATCAGCCAAGAATAGACAATAACTATTATATATCTTCAATTGTTAGTTCATATATTCATATGTTATTTTCAAATATTTGTAATGTTAAGCATTGACATAAAAAATTAAAAGGGGACCATTATACATGTATAAAGATCACAATCTAATGAGTAAGTTGAAAAGAAAATAAAAGACTAAATTAGAATAGTGGAAAATTAGGCACTGCTGAAAAAAAATTAGTGAGCTTGTAGGAACTATATATATATGAAAGGTAGAAACTGAAGCATATGGAAAAATGTGATAAAGTGTCCTAGACATTAGTAGGGCACCTTCAAATGTACAAATATGTATATAAATAGGGCCTCTGCGGTGAAAGACAGAAGAGATATAAAAATTCCTTTAGAAATATTGGCTAAAGGATTTTTTAAGTTGTATTAGCACAAAAATGAAATACTAGACATAAACTTTATATAGCATTATAAAACCTATATACAAAAGTAATGTGTTAATAAGAGAAATCAGAGTAGACCCAATTTTAGATATGTGCTTCCAAAGTGAGCATCAAAGTAGATGCAAATAAAAGGATATTCCATGTTCATGGGTAAAATGTGTTAATCATTTTTCCATCATCCTAACAAAATACTTGAAATAAAGAAACATAAAGATTTTTTGCTCATGGATATGGAATGAGGCATGGTCATTCTGTTGGGCCTGTGGTTAGGCAGCTCATCATGGCAGAAGTTTATGATAGATGAAACTTGTGGCATCCAGGAAGGGTTGGGGGGGCAGGAATCCAAAATCCTGTTCCATAACATAGCCCCAGTGATTCAAATAACCATGATAATACCAAATAAGAACAACACTTTAGGAAGACTATCACTTACGTTCAAGACTTACAAAGCCACTGTAGTCAACTCAGTGAGGCATTGATGAAAGAACAGATGTAGAGTTTAGTTGAACTGAGTGGAAATATTAGAAATAGACTCATACAACAAACCGACAAACACCCCTCCAAAAAAACCCAACAAATTTCAACAAAAGAGTAAAAGTCAATTGTGAGAACATCATCTTTTTAATAAATATTGCTAGAACAATTATATATACAAAACCCTTATACATTCAGAAAAGTACAGATCTAGATAGAGATCACAAGAGAATGTATTTGTGTGCTTCCCTCAGAATCAACACTTGAGCGTCAGACTCTTTTGCTGAAGACACCACAGACTTTGGCTGCAGGAAGTAGAGAAATCAATCTCAGACTGTCTAAGAAACTTCCTGCTGGCAAACTTTCATACTTCTGGAAGGTGATATGCAGCCTGCTGGGGAGAAAAGCTGTTAACGGTCTTACCCAGCACTGGACCCTGAATACTACAATACTGACCTGCCAGGCAAAGTATCTCCACTGTGCAATAGTTGCATGACAACTGCTTTCTGATTGGATTTGGAGGCTGTTTCACAGGAGAGAATTTCATGCCTGGTACTATGATCCTGGCCCAAAGCCCATGGCTGGGAAGGTCGTAGATCCTAGGGTATAACCTGTTATTGTTATTTTGCTAAATAGCTATGCTGTCAAATTGCCTTCTAACTATGTTTATACCCATAGTCCTGGACTGCTCTCAGCCTTGCCCAGAGAAGCTTCTTTCTGTAGGAGGAAGCATTCAATGTTGAGATTCATAAAAGATCGAAGTGTTAAAAAGGAGAGATTGAGGGCTGGCGAGATGGCTAAGTGGTTAAGAACACTGGTTGTTCTTGCAGAAGACCGGGTTCAAATCCCAGCACCCACATGGCAGCTAACAACTGTCCAGAACTCCAGTCCCATATCTGACATCCTCTTCTGCCCTCCGCGGGCATTGCATGACATGGGTGCACTTACCTACATGCAGGCAATACATGCATACAAATAATAATAATAATAATAATAATAATAATAATAATAAAACTTTTAAAAGAAGAAGAAGAGATTGAGTGCTCGGCCTTAATTGGTACACCAATATCACCTCCAACCCCCCACCCCTGCCAAGAAATTTCAGGCAGAAGAGGTAGAAAGAATGTAAGAGGCAGAGGATAGGGAGGATGGGGAGGATTACTGTGTAATGCTGTCTTCTGGACATGGCACAATTATTGCAATCATGAGTTAACAGCAGCTGAGGTTACCCTCACAAGATGTGCACAAGATCAAGCCAGCCAAAATGCCAGCAGAGATGGGGTAGATGATTTCCAGGTCTCACCCCATTCTGGTGAACAGTTGATAGCTACAGAAGAAGCAAGAACCATTCTTTTGGCAGGGTGTGGTCACTGGTAGTATTCCTATGTTCCAATAGATGACCCCATACTCATGTGCATGTAGGCAGCACTAACTGACTTCAGCAACAACAACAAAGACAAGAAGTTGGAGGGATGTTGGGAAAGATATAAGGGGAGCTAGAGGGAGGAGATAGAGGGTAGATATGATATTTTATTCTAAACATGTATGAAATTCTGAAAAATAAAGAAAAATATTAAAACATCAACATGCTAAGTAATCCTCAATGTGATGATATTTGGGGAGGTAGAACGCTTGGGAGGTGGGTAGGCCATGAGAGCAGAGCCCCCATGAATGAGATTGGTACCTATATGAATGGAACCATATGGAGATCTTTTGTCTTTTCTATTACGTGAGGACACAGCAAGGAAGCAAACACCATTTACAAACCTGGCAGCAGATCTTCAGCAGACATCCAGTATGCTGGTGTCTTGATATTGAGCTGTCTAAACTCAAGAGCTGTAAAAAATGTCGTGTTTTTTTTTTTTTTTATCACTCACCCATTCTAAGGTGTTTTGTTAATAGCATCGCAAGCAGACAAGACTCAAACTGGTGCATTAATCTAAATGTAAAATGCAAACCAAAAAAACTTCTAGAAGATAACAAGAAAAATTATAAAAGAATATTAATGCCATATGCCATCAGGGAGATGCAATCTAGAAAACTACTATCCTTAGCCACACTTATATTTGAATGACTAAACCCCCCTGAATACTGGCAAGATGGTGAAACCACAGGAGTTCTCATTCGCTTCTGGTGCAAAGTGGTACAAACAGTCCTGAAAACTTTGTTAGATTTTTTAAAAAATATGCATTTATTTACTTTGCTTGTATGTGTTGGCGGGGTGGGCATATGTATTTGAGTGTGTGTGCACCCTGGCACATATATGGAGGTCAAAGGACAACTTGGAGGAGTTGGTTCTCTCCTTATACCTTGTGGGGTCCAGGGGATCGAACTCAGGTCACTGGAATTGGCTGCAAAGACCTTTGCCTGCTGAGCCATTCCCCTGGCCTTTTTTGAAGCAGTTTCTTGTACAGTTACACATGGACTTACTTATAATATGGCGACCATAGTTCCAGGTATTTGTCCACCTGAGCTGAATGTTTAATGTCCACATAAACAGCTGCCCATGAACACCTGCATGTTTTAAAAAAATTACATTTATTTACTTATTGTGTGTTACGTGTGTGCATGCTGCACACACACATGGAGGTCAGGAGACAACTTCAGGAGTCTGTTCTCTCCTTCCACCATGTGGGTCTCAGGGAATGAACTCAGGTCATCAGACTTTGTGGTAAGTCCTTTACCCTGAGCCATCTTCTGTCCTACCTGCATGTATTTAAAAGGTAAAATTTCAAGTGCTGCTTTAATATGTTTTATCTTCAGATAATCATTTTTTGGCTATATGGGTAAGTGATATTTGACAAAAGTATTAAGGCAATTCAATAAAGAAATAGTCTTTTTAATAAATTATTCTGGAAAACTACGTGCATGGAGAAATGAATTTGAATTCATCTCTTATGTTATGTACAAAAATTAAATTCAAATGGATCATAGTCTTCAATGTGAAGCCTAACAGCATAAAACTTTAAGGTTCATGAAAGAACAAATTGATAATTGGACTTCACCAGAATTAAAACCTGTTTTTTGAAAAACAAAGTTTAGAAAATGAAAAGGCAAGTTGGTATAGAGGAAAAATTTTCAACAATAATATAGCCATTAAAAGGCCTGTACACAGAGTGCATTTAAAAAAAAAACCTCATAATTCAATAGTAAGAGAATAACAACTCAATTTAAAAGTTGGCAAAAGATTTTAGAAACACTTCACCAAAGAAGATACACTGCTGGCAAAAAAAGGACCAGGAACAGATGCCCAGCACTATTAGTGAGGGTTGAAGATGCAAATTAAAACCATAATGAGAAACCACTACATATTTATTCAAATGCATGAGGTTATAAAGATTTACTGTGGCTGGTGTTGGTAAGGTAATAGAGTCTCCAGACTTCTCACACACTGCCCATGGGAATGTAAATTAGCAAAAACACTTTAGAAAGTACTTAGCAATTTCTTAGAAAGCTAAACATACATCCAACATGAAAACCAGTCACCAGTCTGGTTTTTGTCCAAGATAAAGACATATAACAGAAAGTCCTATATACAAATGTTCATATAAACTTAATTTTTTTGAGATGCTGTCTCCCTGTAGCCACAGGTGGCCAGGAACTCACTATGTAGATCAGGTTGGCCTCGATTTTACAGAGATTCACCTGCCTCTGCTTTCAGAGTGCTGGGATTAAAGGTGAAAACAACCACGCCAAGCCCACATGTCAACTGAATCCAAATGGTCCAAAGAGGAAATTCAGTTGTTGATCTGAGTGAGTGGAATCTCAAACTGTGGTATATCTACACAATCCAATACTATCCAGAAAGAAAAATGAATGCCATTGACACATACACATGGCTGAATCACAAAATAATTATGTTGTGTAGACAAAGCCAAATAAACTACATGCTTGACGATTCTATTTATTAAAAATGCATTCATATTAAAATACAAATTACTAATTGTGATAGAAAGCAGAACAATGCTTCCTGGAGTTGTAAAGAGGGTTACAAAGGACAAAGGCAGTCCTGGGGTAGATGGCCAATACATGTTCTATGTTTATTACTTTGATGGTGACTGTTCTGTGGAAGTAGACACACACACACACACACACACACACACACACACACACTTACCAAAATATACACTTTAAGTATATATAGTTTCTTATGAAACCATGAAACAACTCAGTGGACTTTACAAAAGGTTAAATATGTGTGTTGGGGGAGGACAAGGTTCACAGAGGTATTCAGAAGCCAAAGATACAGCTATGGGTGGCAAGAGAATGATTCTAAGTCTAGCCGGAAGTACTTGCACTTAGAAAGAAGCTCTGTGAGTACTTAGAACAAAAGTCAGAGGAATGAGAATGTGAATTTGGGTCTTTGGTGTCTAACAACTTCCAGATTGAAACCCTGCCAGGAAATCTTTACTCAATTAGAAGACAGAAAGCATGGCCCCCAATGCTGTGTAAGTAAAGATAATCAGAGCTTAAGTGATGAAGATCTGATGTCACCCTTCCATGGCCCCAGGCCCCTGGGCAGTGATGGAGCTGAAGTTCCGTGGAGGTGGTGCCCTGACCCTGACTGCAATCAGACATAATTGGTTTCTGATTCCTTTCATTCTTCCCATTTCCAGACAAGAAGCACCCCTTAGCTCCTTTGTTTCCAGTCTCCGACTTCCTTCCTGTCAAATTTGTCTCCTTCCCCTGTTCTCTTGAATCACACAGCCCTTCCCTGCCCATCCACTTTCCTTGCCCCTGTCCTGTGCAGGGACCTTTCGAACAGTGTTCCTTCCCCAAGAGGTCACTGATGACCCTTGGAAACAGCCCCCCTCACATCTGCTGCCACTGGGTGGTGCAGGCTCCCCTTGTTTCCACTCAGGAGTCACAGGAGAACATATGTATCCCATATCCCTCTCCAACATTTGTCATGTGACATAAGAACAGAAAGGAGACTGGGAGGAAGCTATTAAGTGGGGTCAAGAGGGCAGGAGTATGGGGAGAATTAGGGAGCAGGAGAATCTACTAAAATTCACTTTGTTCAAAATTACCATAATGATGTCCACTACCCGATATGCTAACTTAAAAAACCCTCCTGCCTACATGTGAATTTCTTTAAACCTATTGTCCTTGTCAGCTTCCTGGGGTCACCTCCCACAAGATTGCTGTCCTTGTGGGGAATACCACTAGGCTTCTCACACAAGCCTGAGTAAAGCACTCATTCAGCCAGGGAGAAAAAAAGAAAGTCTAGGTTGCAAGGACTTTGCACATCACACTACATATGCGTGAAGCTGTTCAAGTTGTTACTGATTCACGGTGAAACATTCAACACTAGCCAGGACAAAGCACCTCACTAACCATTAATGAATCTGCACACACAGAACACAGATAGCTCCCAAGCTCCTTTCACTGCCTTTGATAACACAGGCTCCAGAATCATCCCGGCTGTATAATGAAAACCTCCTCCTGAACTGTATCAATGCAAATCACAGGCACTGCCTGCAAGCTTGTGTATTATAACTTATCTGTGGGGCCAGTAAAGATATCCCATTATCAGCCTTGTCCACTTAACTATTAATAAGGTTTCTTCAGTCCTTTCATCTCACTTCCCTCTCTGGTTCCCACTGTTAGCACCAGAGTCTGCTTACCTTTCCCCTGGCAGACCTAACTATGGAAAGGTGAGCATAGCACTTTCAGTGTTATAAAATGAGATCCATGTAAAATAACTTGAGTGTTCTTCAGGGACTCCTAGTCTTTCATCCCAAAGACTGGAGGATGTTCCTGAGACTGAGACACCCCTATTCTGAGCTACATCCTTTCAGTGAGGGCTTCCTTAAGAGTCTTGGGGAGATGGTTGGTTGTCTACAGCCTGTTACTTGTTCTATGGAACAGTGAAGACAGGAGGTGGAAGAGGGCAGGGCCATCACTGTGGAGACTGGCTCTCAGCTTTCCCAGCTGCAGGGTGTACTTCAACCCTGTCCCCTTGATTCCCCAGGAACTCTTGCAAACCTCACCAAGGCAAAGGGACCCAACCATACCAAAGAGAGATGAGCCATCATCCTGCCGCAACCACCAGGTGGTGCTCTACCCCACTAAGCACAACATCATTGGGCAGCAAGAGAAAGCAGAGCCCTGTGTGCCAGGACTCAGCAGAGAACAGCAGTGAAGTTCTTTGGCACAGAGCTTCTACATGTAATTATCATCACTTTTCTCTGCTGGTATTTCCTGGAGCATTTTTTTCTCTGCTGAGACCCTCCTCCTCTTCATTTATTGAATATTGTTCTACTGCGCATTTTACTCAAATTTATGGATTCCTTTTCTTTCTTGAAAACAACCTCACATTCATTTTAAAGTCCAGTGAAGTACACAGAATTGTACCGTCACTAAAAGAAAATTTCTGAAAGACTGTGCAAGTTTTTTTGTTTTGTTTTGTTTTTGTTTTGTTTTTTTCCTGAGGTTCACATCTACCTTGCTATGCCTGGGATTCCACTCTGGCTAATTAACAGCATGTGGGTCTCATATTTGATGGTGCGTTCATGCCTATATTGTCTCTCCTGACCTTCACAACATTCTTCCTAACAATAAATAGCAGCGGAAGTGTTGTTTACCTCTGCTTATTATGGAGGACTGGGAGACAGGCAGAATGGTCTTCTGATTAACGCATGCTTAGCCAGATAACTGCGGAGACCTGACCAGAACAAACTCTTGGATGCCTCCTCTGCCTTCTTTCTCCTTCAACAGTGTCACCTTTTTGTACAAGAGCAGGCACAGGGACTACTCTGCCTTGCCCTACACAGCCTGTCACTTATTTTCTTAAATGGTTGTTACAGATAGAGCCTTGTTTTCAAAAAGAAGAAATCCCTCTGATAAACAAATGCTTGCTAAACCTGTCCCTGACCAGTCAGACTTTCCATGTGGCTGACTGATAATCTCCCATGAATATTTATAGTACTTTGCCACTAGGCTTCTCACACAAGCCCAAGTAAAGCACTCATTCAGTCATGAAGAAAAAAGAAAGCCTAGGTTGCAAGGACTTTGCACATCAGTACGACATATGTATGATGCTGCTCAAGTTGTTACTGATTCATGGTGAAACATCCAACACCAGCCAGGACAAAGCACCTCACTAACCATTCTACCTGCAATGTTCTGTGTAAGCCTGCAATACTTTAGAGTATAGAATGAGATTCTCAAAATACAGGCAAAAACTAAGGCTAGTTAGAACTAATGTCCCCACCAGAATGGGTACAGGGTCTATCTATGCCCAGAATTCCCCAGGCAGGGATCTTTTCCACTCTGTTCTTCTCTCTTACACATTGCCTCTGCAAATAGCAACACCCAAAGTAGGCTTCTTTGTTTTATTTAGGATAGGACATGAAGAGTAAGTTGTCTTAGAACCACAAGAGAATCAAGAGGTAAGCAGAATGCAATTACCCAAGTTGGAAAGTTGCCATAGACAACAGCTGCAGAATTCCACTGTGGGACGAAAAAGCAATATTGACCAAGAAGTAGCTTATTACCCTTCACAGGTCCATTCTGACAGTGTATTCCTCACCCACATTTATTCAAAAGACCTTGGAATCTACTCAGTATGAGAAGCTCATTACAGGCACTTGGAGATGCTTGGGGATGTGGTGCCTGAGATGGAGAGTAGGAGACAGGTACAGAAAATTAATAATGCATGCGGAAAAACCCATTTAGAGCTCTCTCTGGGAAGAAGGGCTCTTGTGAGGCAGGCAGTCAGTTTGGAATGATGTGCGTGGAAAGAAATAAGGTGTTGGCAGGATGGGAATAGAGTGTTTGCCACGATGTCCAAGCAGTTCTGCAAAAGCCGATTCCAAATAAGCCAGAGGAGCTCTCAGTGCAGGGAGAGCCTCTGCCTCTCTTCCTCCTGCCTCCCTCCAAGGTAGAGATTACAGGCACAACAGAAGTAGAGGGGGATAGTAAAGTCCCCTTTCAGGACAATAGCAAAGGCTGTGAAATGCCCCAGAAATCTCTAGCAGCTTGAAAACTCCCAACCCTAAAATAAGTCTCCTTCCTGGTGGGATAGGTAGGCTTTCAAGAGGCCGAGGTAGAAGAAAGGACATTCCATAATCCAGAAAGTGGAATTCCTTGCATCAATCACACAGGTTGGAATGAATAGGAGAAGAAGAAAGAGTAGGGGCTAGGAAAAGGGGAAGAGAGAGAAAATGAACTTCTAGGGGTGGGTGGGGTTACATGGCCCTAGAAAAGAAACCTGATATTTATGCTATGGATAGGTTTTGAAGGACTTGGAATGCAGTGGTTATTTTTTTAAAGAAAGAACTCTGCAGAGTGTCTGTGTGTGTGCGTGTAAGCATGTGTAGGTGTGTGTGCACATATGTATGTCTGCATATGTGTGTGTTTATGTACACATGTGTATGTGTGCATGTGTGTATCTGTATGTATGTACACATGTGCATGTGTGCAGATGTGTTGATGCATGTGTATGTGCACATGTGTGTATGTGTTTGTCTAATGTGTGTTATATATGTATATGTATGTGTGTTTGATGTGTGTGTAATGTGTATATTTGTATATTTGTGTGCAAAGTGTGTTTGATGTATATGTGTGTATATGTATGTTTGTGTATACATGTGATATGTATTTGTATGAGTGAGTGTGTGTGTGTGTGTGTGTGTGTGTGTTTGAGTGTATGTTAGGGAGGGAGTTAGTTTGTGAGGATATTTTCAGGGATACTTTTCAGCAGAAAATATGGCCATCAGAATTCTTCTTACAAAGGTAAATTGTGAGAGGCTAAGACAATTATGACAGTTTAATTCAGAAACATTTGCATATCTCCAAAATGAAAAAGGTCAAAAGCTTCCTAATTGTTAAGGAAGATCGTGTTAGCACTGGATTTGCTGCCATTTAACATGGGAGGTCTTGGTACTTAGCAGAAGGTTCTAGATGTGGATGCATTTTTACAGAGTAGTTGCCCATATGTCTCTGGAAAGCTCTTCTAAACCTATTCTTTTCCTGATGAGTTCTGGTCTGGAAAACTCTTCTTACTTAAACAGTCACTGCTTTGGAAATGTGCTAAACTTCCTTTGGAGATGCACATGTAGATGGTGCTCTGTTTGCTTATTCATTTATTTTTATGTAACTCTTACATTACTTTTCAAGTTGTACATAGGTATGGAAGAAAATGCTGTGGATTCAACACCTAACTCATAACTGTCCTCTTATTTGCTGTTTGTATGTGAGGTCTAAACAGAAGGCTGTTGGATGAGTAGTGCAGGACTATTAAAGTTCTAGAAGTCTCTGAGCTGCCAGGTGCTTCAGAAGCATCATGCCACTAGTATTTCTTCTGATCAGTGGGAATATTAAGCCTGAACTTGGGGTATCATCACTGCTACTCTGCCTGCCTTCAGACCCATTCTGAATGTCAAGGGTGCCTGATCCACACAGAGGACCTGACCTGAAGGGAACTTTCTCCAATTCAACATTCTTTGTCCTGTTGGGAAAAAAAATCTAAATATTGTAGTCGTTTAGCATTCTGCCCTTTTCCAGTTTGGGTGAAGTTTCACACTTTAGTAGTAAATTGTACTTTCTGGTAACATCAGGGACCTTATGGAGATCAGGAAAACTTCTACCTCCAGTCAAAGTGAGAAGAAGCACCATAGCTTTGAGAACTGCAAATTAAATGCAGCAGGAAAGTCAAACACAAGTCCTCTAGGAGAGAAGCGATGCTTCTCTATACACAAGGCAAGGGTATGGGGGAGCCTTGTGTCCTCCTCCTCCTCCATGTGCTGAGCTACTCTATAGTGGTTGGACAGTTGGGGGTGACTTTTATCCAGGAGCAAGGGTCTTAAAAATTCTCCAAGTCAAGTTTCTTTATCTACAAAGTAGGACAACCTTCTCATTCTCAGTCTAACTTCCCAACACATACCTTGCCTTCATCTGCTCTGCATTGTAAGCCCCTTAGTGATACAAGGAAGATCCTCCTTGTACCTCTGCCAAGGACATCTCCCAACCCATCCCTAGTAGATGCTAGAGAGTTTATGGACCCCTCAGCTACTTAGACCAGCCCCTCTCTGGAAGCTTCGGGTGGTCTCAATCAGGTTTCTCCCAGACAACACTCAGGGCATGTCACAAAAAGAATTGCTTTTCCTGAGCTGCCAGCCATTGCCAGGTTTGCACAAATTGTTGCCAGTCTGTTTGCATTCTATACCTACAGAGTCCCTCAGGCTGACATTATTCACCAAAGAGACACACTGATAATTCCAACAGAACCTGTTCTCCACCTTAGAAACTTTAGAAGGAGCTGCATTTCAGAGAGATTTGATGAACAGCTGCATGGAGTTCAGCATGCATTTCTCCAAACATGGTATGAATGGTTGTTGGGGTCTTCTACTGGCCTGCCAAAATAGTTCCAATTGAAACACTTTCATAATGGTGCTTCTATGATAATGAAATAAAACATTAAAACAAACTCTGCAAACCGGTCTCTTTTCTATAAAGACTCTTTATAAAGTCTTTTCTATAAAGACTCAACTCTTCTTTGCACAGTACAATAGCAATAACTACTGTTGGTGCTTACGAAGAGCTTGATGGGCACCAGGCATAGATCTGGGTCTCAAAATCTATTAATGATGTAATCTTCATAGACTGCTAATGGGTAGGCTCTATTGGTCTCTGTTTTCAGATGGGAAAACTGAGGCCCAGAGGAATTGCCCAATGCTAAATAGCTAGCAAATGATAGAACTTGAATTTGAGTCCATTCTGCATCAAGAATGTATGTGTTTCCACAGAAAGCACTAAGGAACATTAAAAGCAGGGCTACTGAGGTAGTTCAGTGGTAGAGTGCTTTCTTAACTTGTTTGAGTCCTGAGTTCAACTCCCAAGATGGGGAGAGGAGGAAGGTATCTGCTGAATACATAGATACAAAGAGGGAGCCGTGTTTTTCTAGGGCGCTGACACTTTGGAATAGGAAGAATAATTCAGGCAGACTAAATCAGGCTTCTCCCAGATACCCCCATTTTGAGGGGGTGCTGATACTTTGAAATTGGAAGAATAACTAGAAAATTGAGATAGGGGACTGGTATTCTCTAATGGAAGCTACTGCTGGCTGAGAGGATGGGGAGTTAAGCGTAACGTGTGCTGTGCCTAACACAGGCCTTCAGCATCCATCGGGGACATTGCCTAGGCTTCTCAAACAGACCAGACATGACCAGTCCTTCATAGACTTCCCTCACAGATGTAAATAAAACAGCAATAAAACACATTGACTTCCAAGCTGTCCTCAAAACTATGCCAAGTTCCTCGTATTTGAGGTCATTGGCTTCCTGGGTTAGAGCCCAAACTTTGGCTTTGCATAGAGCAATTAAATAAAATAATCACCTCACAGAGTGGTTGACATAATTAAATAAGTCACATGTGAAATAAATTTTCAGTGTGCAGCAGTTACTAATGTTGTAGTAATGGTGGAGTCATCATTAATAAAGAAAAAACAAGGAAAATAAGTTGAAAGTGAAAGTATGTGCGGTCAAGAGACATCTCCTCCTAGGTCAAACGTCCATGACCTTGCAGAGGTGGTAGGGGAGGGAAATGGACCAAAGGGGAGATGGTGGATGCCCTGGTTGGATTCCAGCTGGGCTTCTCTCTGAAGTCACAGCCATTCACCACACATCTCTCAATGGACATCTTTCTCTCTTGCTTCTCAGTTCACTCCTTCACAATATGCACATGTTCCTTTGTGTCTTTTGTCTTACCTTGCCCTTAGCACTCTATCAACTGTGTATTCAGAAGTGGCTTCAACAAGCATTCAAATGATGTTGAAAAAAATGTCCTCTATTTCTTTCTGCTTCTTAGAGCCTCCCTTGACAAGGGTACTGCACTATTTTTCCCTCTCTTCTTAAGCCCTACTCCTGTCTCTCCCTCACTTCCTACATATCCTCTCACATCTCTGACAATTCACCTTATGCACTGTGGGACCTTCGCCTGGCTATTGCCAGGCAAATACCAAACCTGCTTTCTCCGCTTGGAGAAGATAGATTGTTGCATGGAACTGTTAATATAGCCACTGTTTTCACCCACTCCCACTTGAAACGCATCTGAAATGAAAATTACCATTGCTCCCCCCCACCCAAATACTGATTCTATAATTTCTTTAACAATCCCTTTTTAATAATCCAGGTTAAAAATGAGGATTGATACTTTCCACTTCCCTTATTCTCTATATGTAATCTATCAGCAAATCTCATCCAATCTTCCTTCTCAGTATCTGCCTCATCCATCTTTTCTTAGATTCTAATTACTACCACCTTAACTTCCAAGCTGTCCTCAAAACTATGCCAAGTCCCTAGTATTTGAGGGCATTGGTTTCCTGGGTTAGAGCCCAAACTTTGGCTTTTCATAGAGCAACTAAATAAAATAATCACTTCACAGAGTAGTTGACATAATTAAATAACAGTCACATGTGAAGTAAATTTTCAGTGTGCAGCAGTTACTAATATTATTTGCTTTCTTCCCCTCTTACCTGTATCCCCATCCACTGTGTCTTTTGCCAGCAGAAGAATTTTTAATTTAATCTCTAGTTCCATAGATTATAATTGGATAGATTATAATGTTGTCAAATTGACACACGGAAGAAGGAACCTCAACTGGGGAATTTCCTCTATTGGATTGACCTGTAGACATGTCTGTGTGGAATCTTCTTGATCGTTGAGTGATGTGGGAGGGCCCAGCCCACTGAGGGTGGTACTGGGCAAGTGGTTCTGGTCTGTATAAGGCAGCAGGTGTGATACAGGCCAGAAGAGCAAATCAGTCAGCAGCGTTTCTCCCCACACCCTATGCTTCAGCTTGGTCTGTACTTCAGCTCCTACCTCCATGTTCCTTCCCTGTTTGAGTTCCTGCCTTGGCTTCCCTCACTGGTGGACTGTGATGGGGACATGTAAGCCAAATAAACCCTTTCCTCCCCAAGTTGGTTTTGGTTAGTATTTCATCAAGCAATAGGAAGCAAACTAGTACAAAGTCTCACAATATGACTTAACTAATCAGATGCCATGACAAATGAGAAGTAAAACCAGACTCTGTAGCTTGGTACTCCACATCACCCCAGCCCTCTAACTCTCTGTTCTACTTGGTTACAGTGACTACTTCCTGCTCCCAAGACCTACGTTCATTCCGCCATTGCTGTCTACAAGTCTACACAGCCTCATTTAGGAGGCTCAGCACATTGCACTGATATTCTCGGCAGCCCCTTCTTAACTTCCCCTAAGTTTTGTGCTGCAATCACCATTACTCTCTCAATAGGCACTATCAATGGCCTTCATTAATTTTAACCCTAAAGCCTAATCTATAGTCAAAGAGGCCTGGTATTTGATCAGTTATAGCTCTAGCTATAGCAGTACATGGCACATGATAGATTTTTCAATGACTTTTGCTAAATAAAAGTGCTTGAGGTATATGTAGTCCAATGTTGAAGAGCCAGGAAGGAGAGGAAGAGCACCAGTGGGTGAGCCAGGGACAGCTGTTGTCTGATGGGGTATCTGAAGGCCTCTCAAAGTCCACGTTCCTTTCTCAATAGGCGCAGGTACAGCAGAGTCTGGGCCCTTTGTGTGTTTCTGACCCATGTGTCCTTTTATGTGAATGTAGTTGTATAGCTCAGGGTCAGGCCTCGGGCTGTAATTATTGTCTTCAGATGTCGTCAACACCTGCAGAGGCCAAAATGAGTATTGTCTACACTGCACGAGGAGTCTCAGTAGGCAAGTGTGACCTCAAAGCATACCTGAGCTTGCATGTCAGTGGTGAGGCAGCACTCTGACCATTTTATACCTAGAATGATGAATGATCCTGGAATGTTCACCTTTAGGGCCTAGGCCAAGGCCCAACTAGATGCTAGATCCATTTGCTCCTCTGGGACTCACACTGCTGCCTTTCACAGCTTCCTTGCATTTGGATGGGGCTCTGTGATTGGCCTTCCTGGATGAGATGTGAGTGAGTTATGTGGCCACTCAGGCTAGGGCTGGGGCAGGCAAGCATAGTGGATAGCGTAGCAACGTGGGATTCTACTTGACTTGGGCTTTGTACATATCCTCTTTGAACAATGCACCTAGCAACCTTTTGGCAACTTGAAAGTCCCCACCTGCAATGAGCTGCATGAATAGTTCTCTCTGAACAATAGGATGAGTTTCTCCTCCCCTTGAAAAGCTTCAAACTTAGATTCTAGTCAATCATACTCTGCTTGTATCTGCATATGAAAGACAGGAGTTTGACCTAGCTTGAACCAGTTTTAGGGTATGCACAATAAGGCAAAACTATCACTTCAAGTGAAGTTTTAGGGAGAATAACCTATTTACCATCTTATGCCTATGCATCATTGGTCAAGCATCTGATTAAAATCAGATACATTATGGGAAGGGACTTGTGTAGCAGAAAAATTATATGAGCTAATCTTATTGACGAAAACAAGTGAACCACCCTCACTATGCTTCTTAATAACCAAACTCTTCCTTCTCTTGAACCCTATGAAAGGAAGCCCTAGACAATCATTGGGTCCCTTGAGTGAATATTGTCACTCAAGTGTCCCGCTGCTGTCTTGTGGTGTATTCTGAGCTGTTTTACAGCTTTACTTTGAATAGTGTTTCCTTACTACTTTTGCAAGTCTGTGTGAGCCTTTGTGTTGTCTCTTCTCCCACCTCAACCAGCATGACCTTCAGTGGATTGTGGGAAGGAAGTCTGACGGTGTGGTGTAGAGACTGACTGACTCACAACTTTGTGATGTGTGAAAGGGAACAGGCAACGAATTATGTAGAATTTTGTATTAAGCACTAAAGTCTGACTTGTTTATTGTAACATTTAAAATTGTTTATACTAATACACTGTTCAAGCATTTCCCCATATTTCATCTCAGTTGAACCCCAGAGCAAACCTAGATAAAGGTGAGATAAATCTGGTTATGCATTTTCTTATGAGCTAACAGAGGACAGGAGTGTTTATTGGCCTGCCCTTAATCCCCCAACTAGGAGCTAAGACTTCTGAAAAATTACCTACTTATTTTTCTACTCTGCCACACTATCTCTTATAAATATCAAAGCCAATGTTTAATGAATACGGTTGTTATTATTTTCTTCAGAGGCCCCACACAGCGCATCACTGTAGTACAAGCTGGGATGCAGGCTTATAAACCACATCACTCTTTTTAAGAGGGAGGAGAGAAGGAAGACAGAGGGCTCTTGAGACGAGGCTCCACGAAGATGGAGGGGCGCAAGTGCTACACTTGAGCCCAGGCAGCTGTGTCTGGCTCTCATTTTCAGTCTGAAAGCGAAGCAAAGCCACTTAGTCGAGGTCTGCCTGCCTCTTTGTATCTTGTCCTCTTCTCTCCTTTGACAAGAGGACTTTGAGGGCAGCTTCAAGAATTGGATGTGAAGGAGGAGCAACTTCCTGTCTTAGAAGGATGGATACTTCAGTTGCCAGACGAATGGGGGAAAGACAGCCACTTCTGTGCCCTCCCCCTTGAGCTACTTCCCAGAGATTCTGTGAGGATCTATCGCCATACAGACCATCATTCGCCCTACCCACCACCTGCCTGCCACAATTCCTGGGCAGATCTTGGCTCGATGCAGACTTAGGCCTGCTCTCTTGGCCTACCTTTTGCTCCTGCTCAGCAGTCACTCATTCTATACCTTTGGGCAGTTGGTGCATCCCTTTCAAACACGTCCTGATCAGGAAGTAATAGCAGGCAGGGATGATCTTGATCCAAATAGGCCTAGCTAGCATTTCTTTCCTTGAGCTCAGGGGATACCAGCTGTGATATCCTACACATAGGAAGCTTTCAGATTGTGGCTGGCACAGAGTCGAAGTGAAGTGTCTTAAATGTTTGTTGAGAGATTAAGTAGGTGGTTTGGGTTATGATCTTGCTTTCTATATATGCATACTTACCACTTTCCTCATGTTGATCTTTTATTTCACATGGACTGAGGGACACTTGCTTAGAATGTGTGAGGCCCTGGGTTCTGTCTCCAGAATACAAAACAAAAGAAAAGCAAATGGCCTGAGTGAAGTGTTCAAATGTCTCTATTCTAACAATCGGAGCTCTCTGGTAAAAGTAGAAAAGAATGTTTCTGGAACTTTCTAGTAGAAAAGTAGGAGTTGTTTATCTAAACTCAACCAGTGAATCAAAAACCATATTCAGAAATCTGGGTGATAAAGTGAATTTAGCAAGGAGAGTAGTGAATTAATTCAAAAATTGGAAAGCAGAAAATAGTAAATTTGGGGACATCAAGACAAGAAGTGTCTTGAACTCTGAGCAAAAATGGAGAGGACATGGGAACTTAGTGGTCCACTGGGACCCATAGGAGATGGCTGAGACACCAGGTGAGACTCCAGTTCAACACACACACTTTTGGGCTCTAAAAGTATGTTTGCTTGATTCTTGACGGGAGCAAAAAATGGTCAGAACTGAGTTCAAGAATGTTTGAATTAAACAAGAAAGGAAGAGATTCACTAATAACTGAAGATTGACTGTGCTTACTGATGAACACCATAGTAGAAGCACAGACAGGAATGTGAGGGAAATACACACTTTAGCAGGAGATCTGATAGGCCATACATGAGGTTTGAAGGGGTTACTTAAGTTTTGAAAGTTAGGAGGAAATGACGCTGGCTTAATTATGGAAGACAGAGAACACAGGCAAAATCATTGCAGAAAGGTAAAAGTGAGAACAGTAATAAATTGATCAGAAGGTTGAGTTGCCATGGGTAGAGCTGGGATTGGAGGAAAGCATATGCTGGAAAGAAGTATGAAAAGGTTTTGAGGGTGGTGGTGGCAGTGGTGTGCTGGTGCAGTGCTGGGGTGGAACCTAGAACATTGTGCATCCACCGTATTACACAGCTATATCCCTAACCACAGAAGTCTGGAATGCTTAACAGAATCACAATACTAAGAACTATCAATGGATGTAAGGCTTAAGCATTTGTGCTTTTTTTCTGAATGAAGGAAGAGCCATCTGAAGCTTGTTAGCATAGAAGTACCTCCCTCAAGTAATGTAATATAAGTAATGTAGTCGGTATATGTGATATGCCAGACAAGGAAGAGTCTGCAAGGGGAAGAAGACCCATTTGGAGACATGGCTAAAGGAGAGTTTGCCTTGAAAGACTTGAGCACGGGTTCTGGCTGGGGTTCTGGCTGAGGTTCTGAGAGAACGTGAGGAATCAAGAGGGGAAGAAGGTAAAATTCTGGAAGTTGGAAGGGGAGAGTGACATTAAGTGGGAGGGGGAACAGGGAGCAGTGAGTTCACACTGGATGGGTGTCAGGGTTTTTTGTTTTTTTGTTTTTTTTTTCTTAACAGAGTAAAGGCAGGAATTCTGAGTTAGGAAATAAGGGAGACCACACTAGATGGAAGGGTTTTAAGAAATGACAAATGCGGTTGGGGCTGTGGCTCAGTTGGTACTGGCAATTTCAGTATTCAGAGGCAGAGGCAGGAGAATAAAGAGTACAAGGTCATCTTTGGCTACACAGGAAGGTTGAGGCCAGTCTGGGCTATATAAACCCTGTCTCAAAAGATTTTTATTAAAAAAAAGAAATGACAAGTATTTGAAACAGATATTGTGAATTTGTGAGACAATTAATTAGAAAGGGAAAAAAGTAATAAAGAGCTTCCCTCTGTACTTAAGGCCCAGCTGGGTTTGCATGATATTAATTGATTCTAATATTCATTTGTGGATGAACCTTCCCACCATAGTGGCTGGTGCCTAAGAGGGGAGGCTTACCCTTGTTACCTTCTCTATGGCATTGACTCTGGGCAATGTGCTCCCATCTCTTCCCCCTTTCACGTTTACGGTGGCTCGTCTCTAATAAGCTCTACAGCTGGATCAAGTACAAAGACTCCTTGAATGCAGGCCTCTCTGGATATAACAGGTTCACATTTCCACATAGCTTCTTCCTGGTTGTGAAGTGCTAGGTTTAGGTTACAGGTGCCTAAAAGAATGAAAGAAGCACTGGGCTTGGCCCTTTCAAGGCCACCCTTTTCTGATCATCTGCCAGTGTTATGGTTCTCCTGGATCCTGAGAAGAGAGAAAGAAGGACCTGCTCTGAACATCAAATACATGTTGCACAGATGAGCAGCACCACAGGACTGAGAAACACTTCAGCAGGTATGAAGCATGCTCATACAGAATTGTAAAGATGACAGCTCTTAAGAAAATATTTTCCCCCAATTTAAAGTGCTAGCATAGATCTGTGCTAGACTTCTGAGCATGGAGTTTACTACAGGCGTGATGTTCATTGGCTGTGTGCTTTTGGATGAGTCTCTCAGCCTTTCTTGCACTCAAGCTACATGACTGAGAAATGGACCTACTAATGCCTAGCAGCCCCCTCTATAGGAATGCGGGAGGAGGAATGAGCTGATGCTCAGAGTTCCTGAAGGAGAATCCATGACCAGTTAGAGTGCAGAGACTGTCCCCACCACAGCTCTTAGTCTCTCTCCTACAATTAGGGGCCTAGCAATATGACAGGGCTGGATCCAGTGTTCACTGTAGACAAGGGGAGAGCAAAATTCACATCTAAGATTAAACTTCTAAAAAGACCTGTCCAATTTGTCAGCTGTTCCCCCTTCTGACCTTTGCTGAGTGCTGAGAAGGCAAGGGGCCTTCCCCAGCACCAGAATCTCATCTGCAGGAGACTCCGATGAGCAGTGCATACTTAAACAAAAGTCTCCAAGGCCATTCCATCAAATATTAAAAGAGAACTTTCCCAGTCAGCACTAGACCATGGAACTCAACCCCTGAGAGTCAGGGCACTCCCCTTCTCTGATCACAGGAATCTCAAGGAGCTGTCAGAGGCATGATTGATCCTGTTTCCCACATTCCCACCTTTAGGCCTGACTTGCTGAGTCTTTTTCCATGTGCAGATTTGACGTTACTCTCTCTAACAATGCACAGAGGAAAAAGCAACTGATCATTGAGAAAAGGAGAGGCAGAATGGAGGCAAGGGGACCTCAGGGCACGGGAGATTTGAGGAGTCAGCCTATTCGGACAGGATGAAAGACAAGGTTGAGATGAGCAACCCCAAGCAACACTATATCAGAAGACAGCTACTGCTTGAGTAGACAGGGAAGAGAGAGGTCCATCTGCTTCAAAACAGGAAGAACTTGCCATCCCGTAGGAGTGACTCTAACACTGGTAAATGTGGGGATTTATGACATGAGGGTCTGATGCTTACCTGGTGGGTGTTCAGTGAGTTAACCAGTGTAAGATGCCAGTGCCTGCCACCTCTAGGGACTCAGCAAGTACCACTGTCATGTGACCTCCTTCCTGTCTTACCATGCCCTTCCTCCCCATCCTCCTCCTTCCTTCTTCCCCTCTCCTCTCCTCTTTCACGATTAAGATTTAAATGGTTAAAAGTACCCTAAACAAAAGCTACCCTAAACGCAAATTGAAATCAAAGCACTTGGAAAGCATTTTTGTAGTATTTCTGACAAATAAAATATATAATGATTTAAAAAAATAATAATTCTTCAAAGCATAAAAATTTTCTCCTTAATAATTAGTAGATGTGAAAAACATTACCATTAAAATCTACCTGATGACTTTATATTTTTCAAAATTTTAAAATTAATTTTTTACATTTCCCAGTCATATGATGATGAACAGACTCTCGTGTGTTCTGGTTTGATTACTCTCCCTAATAGTCAGGTTCTGTAGCTTGTCAACCAGTGTGATGGTACCCAAGAAAACATTACCATTGAAATCTACCTGATGACTTTATATCCATGCTCAGATGCCTAGAAGCTCAGAAAGTAACCAACGTGAGTAGTAATAATCAGATATATAGAGATTAGAAATGCATGTGCAAACATCTTAATGTCAAGTGCATTAAAAACGAATTTTTCTGTAAAAAATATTCTTTTATTCTCAATGTATATTTTTATTGAATTTTTGTGATTTCATACAAACATCTTAATCATATTTAGGCACTCCTCCCCTATCTGCACCCTCCTGCAGCCCCCACCAAATTTCATACATTTTGACACATATGTTAAGACTTATCAAGTCAGGTTTGTGGACCCCGATGTCCCTTGGTATGAGTTCAGTGGAGGCTAGTCAGCCTATCTAGAGTCACTCCCTTAAAGAAAATTGACCCTTCCTCACCCATCAGTAATCAGCTGCCAGTAGTTCCTTGACTAAAATTGGGGTCGCCTATCCATTTTCCCAGTTCTACGCTGTGTTTTTGTCTGACTGAGTTTGCATACAAACAGGTGATGAATCAATATATGATCAAGATACACTGTAGGGGGCCTGGAGATATTGTTCCACGGTTAAGAGAAGATCAGGATTCAGTTCCCAGTAGCCACATGGCAGCTCACAACCATCTATAACTCCAGTCCCAAGGGATCTGATGCCCTCTTCTGACCTCTGTGGACACTACAGAACATGGGTGCACTTACATACATGCAGACAAAACACTCATGTACCTAAAATGAAAATAAATTTCAAAAGATACATTATGTACATATATGAAATTTATAAGACTAAAATTTAGACATTGAATAGGAAGAAAGAATAGTCAGTAAGCTGACGATAATGAAACACACCCTACCAAGTGCCAGGCACCAGCACAAGCAATCCTGGAATCCATTAGCTCACACTTGGTTATTTTTCTATTTTGCATATTTAGCGAGTTCACCTCCATCACTTCATCTGTAGAAATTAATGATCATCACATTTAACTCAAAGATGCCCAGCCCACAGCTTGGCCAGCAAATGTCTGCCATCTACATTCCTTTCATCTGCCTTAGTTTCCTAGTTACCTGTCTAATGGGGGGGGTGTTGCATGATACTAATGGTGAGCACAATGGATTCTGAGGTTATACAGTGTGCTCAGGGCAGCCTTGCAGTAGGGTTTTAATCTGTGGTAGTGGCCACTAGGAAGCTAAACTGCTAGCTTGCCACCCTGCACCCCCAGCCTTTCAGAAGCAAATGTAGTGGTGTTAGGTCCCCCCAGTGTGCCACCCCTTAGAGTACAGAGGTATCTTTTCCCTCTGGCATTTAGGGTATCACTGGGAGTTCTTATCCCTTTTGTGCCTGGCTCACTAGGCAACCTCTCCCCCTCCCAGGACCCAGATGCTGTGAAGAGGTATGCTCAGTATCCTTTCTAATACTGCCTGGGCTCATGGCCCAGCACCATTGATCAGAAGGCCTGGAGTGATCAAACGACTTAGAGTGAAGGGTTTGGCAGACAGCATCTGCTTTCAGGATTTAGGAGCCTGATTAAACAGGCAGGCTGGCTGGAATCTTGGGAAGAAGAGCAGGGATAAGGTGAAGCTGAGGATGGGAAGAACAGTTCCTTCTTCACTGCCAGAATTGGTGATCCCCTCCTTCCTAGGCCACCACAATTCACGTGCTCTCTGAACTGGGAAAAGCAATAGACCTAGACAGCCACCTCAATTCTATTTAGCAGCTTAAAATCTAAATTGATAGCTCTCCTCTGGAGGTCTTTTATTTAGATTTTGTGGTTTGTTCATCCTAACTTTGTTACGCACCATGGTACTTGCAAATGGGGCAGCATAAATTAAGACGTGGTAATGATAACATTTGGAACAGGTCCTCCCAGAGACTCATATGAATCTGGCTTGTGGATATGAGAAAAACTTCCAATCTGACATTGCAGTATACAACCCATATATTTCTCCTGCAATTCCATTTCCTACTCCTGTCAGCCTACCTCATTGAGCCAATGCAAGAAGAGGCCTCAGGCAACTCCTATGCTTCTTATTCCAAGTGAAGCAAAGTTAATTTACTTGCATGAAAGATGCAAAATTTAAATCTGCTCTCTTTCATCCTCTAGACTACTCGGTTTGTCTCTGACAGCCCGGTGCCCTGTTCAAACTCTTTTGGTCTCCACATTTGCTGCTGTCATGGAGGAGGAGCTGCCAGGTTTTGGTGTGGCCATCAGCAGCGTGGGACTTGTCTGCTTAGCTGCTGTTCCTTGTACAATAGCTAAGCTTGTGTCATGTGGTGCTGCTGGAGCTCATGAAGCCCCAGCTGATGCTCCTGTAGCTGTGGCTGACCTTTAAGGAAGCCTGAGCACACCCCAGCAGCTCAGTAATCCTTCACTCTGAACAGCAGTCATCTGATTTGGATCCCAAGCCTGACTGCTTGGGAGGATTGTCTGGGAGGTCACAATGAAACTGCCTTTGCCTGTAGTGGTTGGCTCTTCCTGGGGGTAGAAGTCACAGGGGCTGAAGAGCCAGGATGCTTAAAGAGACCACAATTCTTCACCCATCACTGGAAAGGGGAAACATCTAGAAACTATGTGAACTTTGCCCCTGCCCCCTGGATTAACACCTTTCCAGCTCACTCTTTGTCCCTGGGCCTACTAGATTAATACCTCTCCCTCTCTCTCCTCTTTCCCTCAATCCTTCCTCCAAGTTGAGCTCAGAGCAGAACAGTATTCTTATCTCCTTTAAACTTTAACTGGTAAGCATTAAAAACAGTCCCTTATAAGCAAGGGAAGTATATCTAGTATTACCCAGGGGGCACACAGCTGGGGAAAGGACAGGTGGATCCCTTCCTGGATGTCAGGGCTGATGTCAAGCCCTGTGGGGGACTCTCTTTATATACATTCTATGTGGGAGGAGCCTGGGGCTCACAGATGTTATGGTTCTTTCCTGACTGGACATATTAATAAACAGTGCAGCTGGGGTACACACCCAGGCCTCACAACTGCTGGGGTACACACCCAGGCCTCACAACTGCACTTTTAGTTACCACATTAGTAAAAATCAGAGCTGCGGGACTTAGGCTTATCACCCACGCTTGCCTGTAGACTTCAACACGCACGTTCTTCAAGCTTCGCTGACTAATGTGCTCCATGCTGCTGCTTAGTGCTCTGCTTAAAAGGCGAAACCACAGGCTGTTCTGGCACCTGGCTGTCTCTTGACAGTCCCAGCAGCGCTCAGCTTTGGGATCCAGGCTGACTACAGGCACTACAGTCCTCCCGGAGTCAGTCTCCACAGGGGATGGTTCCAAGACCATCACAGATACTCAAACCCTCTGATGCTCAAGTCCCTCATATAAAGTGCTGTGGTATTTACATGTAACTCCCACACATTCTCCCATGTTTTTAAGTCATCTCTAGATTGGTTATGATTCCTAATATAATGTAAATGTAATGTAAATAGTTTTATACTGTATTGTCTAGGGAGCAGCATGGAAAAATGCCTGCACAGGGTCAGTGAAGATGCAAATTTTCTGAAATCTTTTTGATATGTAGGTGTATCTATTCACAGGTATAGAACCTACAGATATGGTCGGCTGACTCTGTCAACCCCAGCATCTCTCCCTCCTTCTCCAGAAAGGTGCCCAGGCTTCTCAGCAAGACTCCTTCCTCACTGCTTTTTGCTTTGCTTCAGCTCTTCCCATAGCTCAGGGGGATATAATGGACTCCAAGGTCCTAATGGTGAGAACAGGTGTCAATTCTGTCCCCAGCATTGCCGAGGCAATCAGACTGTAGTGAGTACTTGCACTATGCAGCAAAAGGGTGGAGGTGCTGGCAGTGGTGACAGCCTAGGAGCTCCATCAGAAAGTCACACAGTCCCCTGCCACAGAGCCATTCTTGGGAGAGACTGGCTTGCTTCTGAAACCATTTCAAGGACATTAATAATTCATTGGCCCCGGAGGGGAAAGGCAAAAATTTTAAAGGAGGGAAACAAAGATATAATGGACCTCAGAGACTCCCACTCAATTGGCAAAGGTTGTTTTCATATTCAGCTGCTGCAGATATAGGAACACGGGCCAAAAGGGAAGGAGGAAGGAGGGGATGTATTTTCTTTTAATGTGCATTTTTTTAGAGTAAGAACAACTGGATGTGGTGGTACATGTCTTTAATCCCATCACTTGGGAGGGGGACTGAGGCCTCACTGAGACTGAGGCCAGCCCAGGATGGTCTTCCTAGCAAGTTCTAGGTCAACTGAGGCTATGTAGTGAGACTCTGCTTCAAAAAACAAAGTAACAATATCCCATAAGGCTGATTTCAAATTTTCTTAGAATTTATTAACATCGTTGTATACAGATCCTTTTAAAAAAGACTTACTTTATCTGTGTGTGTGTGTGTGTGTGTGTGTGTGTGTGTGTGTGTGTGTGTGTGTGTGTATGTGTGTGTGTGTGAGTGTATGACATATATGTATGGATGCCTGTGGAGTCCAGAAGAGGACATTAATAATTGTCCAGATGTCAAATCCCCTGGAGCTGGAGTTAGAGGCAGTTGTCAGCCCCTTTAAATGGGTACTACGAACCAAACTTGGTTCCTCTACAAGAACAGCAAGCACTCTTGACTGCTGAGCCATCAGTTCAGCCCCTGTACTGAAATATTGGAAGGGGAATCTGTGGCTGCTATTAACCTAAATTTTCTATAAGAAAATGGAGCCTGTAAGAACAGTCTTAAAGTTTGCACAGGCCCAGACTCTAGACATGATAGCTCTAACCAAAAGGCCATGCTTCATCCCTTGTCCTGCCCCTTCTTTCCTTTCTTATCTCTGTTCCAGACCAGGAAATGCCTGCAATTGTAAACTGAAGAGCAGGGAGGCCAGGTGGGAACCTGGGGCCAGAGTGCTCCAGATTTATTTCAGCAAAGATCTCAACTGTGATTGTTACTGCTTAAAAAGATCCCAGACTATGGAGGACACCTGTCTTTTCCACTCAGGACCTTTCAGGGGCTTTTACAATGTGCTGTGGTTAGGTCCCTGAGGAAAAGGAAGACAGTACTGTGACTTCCAAAGGCTTTAGTAATTCTTGTGTAAAGAAAAACAACTTCTCGCAGGGCTAGAGATACAGCTTAGGTGATAGATTGTTTGCTGAGTATAGGGAGGCCCAGGATTGGATGCCCAGCACCACGTAAACCATGTTTGGTCATTGTTCTAGTCACTTTTCTGTTTCTGTGATAGAAACACTGACCCAAACAATTTATAGAAGGAAGAGTTTATTTGAGCTTATGGTTTCATGGGAATTACAGTCCGTCATGGCAGGGAGGCATGGTGGCTGGAGGTGGCTGGAGCAGGAGCAGCAGAAACTAAGCTCTCACATCATCACACAGGCACAGGAAGCAAGAGAGCAATTGGAGATCTGGCAAGGCTTAAGATCTCTCCAAGCCCACCCCCAGTGACATGCTTCCTCCAGGATAGCCAGGGAGGTTCTAGAACCTCCCAAAACAGCGCCATCATCTGGGGACAAAATGTCCAAATACTTGGAGCCTATGGGGGACATTTTCATTCAAACCATCACATTCTACCCCCTGACCCCCATAGTAGGCTCATGACCATATAAAATGCAAAATGCATTTAGTCCAACTTTAAAAGTCCCCATAGTCATCAGTCTCAATATCATTTAAAAGTCCACAGTCCAAAGTCTCTTCTGAGACTCAGGTAAATATCTTAAGTGTAAGCTTCTATAAAAATCAAAAGACAAATTACATACTCCCAACATACAGTGGAACCGAATACACATTACCATTCCAAAAGGGAGGAATGGAGGCATACTAAAGAAATACCGGACCAAAACAAGACCAAAAACCAGCAGGGCAAATATCAAATCCAGTAGCTCCACATCCAACTTCTGGGACTTTACTTCCAAAGGGCTTAGATGGCTCAGCCTCTCTAGTTTTGCTGTGTGCAACACACATCTCTCTCTTGTGCTGGTACCACTCCCTGTATGTACATCTTCTTGGCAGATGCCTCACAGCTCTGGCATCTTCTTGGGGGTCTCCATTGCCAACCAGGCTTCACCTTCACAGCTTCACACAATGGCCTATCAGGGTCTTCTCTAGGCAGGGGCACCCCGTGTCGGTGTCAAGCTGCCTGGCCTCCAAGGCTCTCTGAAACCTCAGAGGAAGAACTGATGACCCCTTCACTCTTCTATCTTTCATGCCTCTAAAGCCAGTACCAGGTGAACGACATTGCCAAGTTTGACTGCAAGTTTGGGATGGACTCCAGCCTGCTTTACCCACTTTAGAAGCTTTTCTTTTCAGTGGCCCCTGAAGCACTTTCCTTTCACAAATTGGAGGCTTAACTGGGTGTGGTCTTGCCCTGGAGGCACTCTTTCCATTGTTTTAGTTTGAATCTCTAGGCCCCTCCTTAATCACTTTAATCTCCTTAATCACTTTAATCTTGTTATCAATGGGATCCTCTCCATCACATGCCAGGACTCCAACATTACTCTCCCTAGTACACTTTTTCAATCCATCCTGTACATTCTGTATTTCTTTCTGCCCTATTTGCTCTTTTTCTCCATAAATCTGTATAATATTCACCAGTAATACTCACATCACCATTTCTACATTAGGCTGTCTTCGAATTTCTTCCACCAGAGAAATTAGTCCATAGCTTTTCAACTTAGCCTTAGGCAAGCTTTCTGGCTGTGGGCAGACTCTAGCCAGACTCTGCCAAAATAACCCAATTGCTGCTTAGGTCCTTAGTTCCCTCTGGAACTACATTGTTCTCAGCCTGTTAAACTCCGCTTACAGCAATCAGCTGCTTTTCTAGCCCAACCTTCCAAAGTCTTGCATATTTCTTCAAAACCCCACATGGTCAGGTTCTACATACTCTCTAGTATCAAATCTGTATTAGTCAGGGTTCTCCAAAGAAACAGAACCAGTAGAATGAATATATCTATGTATATATAGAGATATTTATCAGTTTAGCTCACAGGATAGAGTCTAAGTAGTCCAACAATGGCTGCACCACACTGGAGAGGCTGAGAATCCATAGTCGCTCAGTCCACAAGGCTGGATGTCTCAGTAGTCCCAATCTGGTGCTGAAGGTCTGACAAATTCCAAAAGACCAGCTAGTCTTCATTCAGTCTACAGCAGCAAGACGAACTCACTAGCGAGAGAGAGAAGGCAAGCAGCAAGAAGCCAGGTGTTCTCCTCTGCCTTGGCCTTTTATACAGGCTGCCATCAGAAGGTAACACCCACATTTAGGGTGTGTCTTCCAGCTTCAGATGATCCAATTAAGAAGATCTCTCTCATTTCAGTTAATCCCAGATCCAGTCAAGTTGACATCCAGGATTAGCCATCATACCACATCTCCCTTTAACTCTCCTATTTGGCCTGTGCAGAAGACAGATGGGTCATGGAGAATGACAGCTGGCTATCGAAAACTTAATCAAGTAGTGACTCCAATTGCAGCTGCTGTACCAGATGTGGTTTCCTTACTTGAGCAGATTAATACATCTCCTGGTACCTGGTATGCAGCTATTGATTTGGCAAATGCTTTCTTCTTGATACTGGTTCATAAGGACCACCAGAAGCAATTTGCTTTCAGCTGGCAAGGCCAACAGTATACCTTTACTGTCCTGCCTCAAGGGTATATTAACTCTCCAGCATTGTGCCATAACTTGGTTCGAAGGGATCTTGATCACCTTACTCTTCCACAAAATATAACACTAGGGCCGGATGTGGGGTACATGCCTTTAATCCCAGCACTCGAGAGGCAGAGGCAGGCAGATCTCTGTGAGTTCAAGTCCAGCCTGGTCTATATAGTGAGTTCCAGGACAGCTGGGGCTATAGGGAGACCCTGTCTCAAAAAGAACTAAAAAAAAAAAAAAAAAAAAAAAACTGGTCCACTATATTGATGATGTTATGCTGATTGGATCCAGTGAGCAGGAGGTAGCAGTCTGGACTTGTTGGTTAAGCATATGCACATGAGAGGATGGGAAATAAATGCAACCAAAATTCAAGAGTCTTCTACCTCAGTGAAATTTCTAGGAACAACCCTAAAGGACACTGGGGAAGGAAAGTCTTCACAGTGGGCAGAACTTCGGGCAGTGCGCATGGTTGTGCATTTTGCTTGGAAGGAGAAATGGCCAGAAGTGCGATTATATACTGATTCATAGGCTATAGCCAATGGTTTGGCTGGATGGTCAGGGACTTGGAAGGAACATGATTGGAAAATTGGTGAGAAAGACATCTGGGGAAGAAGTATATAGATAGATCTCTCCAAATGGGCAAAGGATGAGAACATGTTTCTCATGTAAATGCTCATCAAAAGGTGGCTTCAGCAGAAGATGAGTTCAATAATTAAGTAGATCAGATGACCCACTCTGTGGATTGTCAGCCTCTTTCTTCAGCTATCCCGGTCATTGCTCAATGGGCCCATGAACAAAGTGGCCATGGTGGCAGAGGTAGAGGTTATGTATGGGCTCAACAGCATGGACTCCCATTCATGAAAGCTGACCTGGCTACAGCTGCTGCTGAGTGCCAGATCTGCCAACAGCAGAGACCAACACTGAACCCCCGATATGGCACTATTCCCCACAGTGACCAGCCTGCAACCTGGTGGCAGGTTGACTACATTGGACCACTTCCATCTTGGAGGGGACAGGGTTTTGTCCTTACAGGAATAGAAACTTATTCTGGTTATGGATTTCCCTTTCCTGCACATAATGCTTCTGCCAAAACTATCATCCAGGGACTTACAGAATGCCTTATCCACCATCATGGATAAGGCATTGCTTCTGGCCAGGGAACTCACTTCACAGCCAAAGAAGTGCAACAGTGGGCCCATGGTCATGGAATCTACTGGTCTTACAATGTTCCCCACCATCTGAAGCAGCTGGCTTGCTAGAATGATGGAATGGCCTCTAAAAGACACAGTTACAGTGCCAATTAGGTGGCAATAGCCTGGAGGGCTGGGGCAGGGTACTCCAGAAGGCAGTGTATGCTTTGAATCAGCGTCCAATATATGGTACAGTTTCTCCAATAGGCAGGATTTATGGGTTCAGGAATCCAGGGGTGGAAGTGGAAATGATTCCACTCACTATCACCCCTGGTGACCCACTAGGAAAATTTTTGCTTCCTGTACCCTCAACTTTGTACTCTGCTGGCTTGGATGTTTTGGTTCCAGAGGAGGGAGTGCTTCTGCCAGAAGAGACAACAAACATTTCATTAAACCGGAAGCTAAGATTTCCCCCTGGCCACTTTGGGCTTCTGATGCCCTTAAGTGAGCAGGCTAAGAAAGGAATAACAGTTTTAGGAGCGGTGATTGACCCAGACTACTAGGAGGAAATTAGACTGGTTCTCCACAATAGAGGTAATGAAGATTATATCTGGAAGGTAGGAGATTCCTTAGGGTAACTTTTGGTGTCCTGTGATTAAGGTCAAAGGGAAACTGTAGCAACCCAATCCAGACAGGACAACAAATGGCCCAGACCCCTCAGGGATGAAAGTATGGGTCACTCCTCTAGGGAAAGAGCCAAGACCTGCAGAGGTGCTTTCTGATGGTGGAGGAAATACAGAATGGGTAGTAGAGGAAGATAGTTACAAATACCAACTTAGGCCACGTGACCAGTTGCAGAAACGTGGATTGTAATTGACATGAGTATTTTTGTCCTATTTGGTTAAGAATAGGCTTGTGCATGTATACACATGTTAAGCAGATACTTGAGTTATTCCTTTTTTGAATATGTAATTGAGATGTGTTAGGTGGTTCAGTGTTGTGAACCTATATGATTATATTGGGTTATGAGACACTAAAGGACTAAGCATTCCTCGAAGACCTTATCACCTACTCTAAGCCACTCTAAGATATATAATGCATTGTTCATTGTATGATGGGATAGTTGTATCATGTTAGGTGAAATTATGACCTCAAGATTGTTTTCATTTGAAAATTAAGCATGACATAGAGAGATGCTATTGGGTGTCAAGTTGACAAAGGGTGGACTTGTGATGGCCAATCCTGGGTGTCAACTTGACTGGATCTGGGATTAACTGAAATGAGAGAGATCTTCTTCTTTGGATCATTTGAAGCTGGAAGACACACCCTAAATATGGGTGTTACCTTCTGATGGCAGCCCGTATAACAGGCCAAGGCAGAGGAGAACGCCAGGCTTCTTGCTGCTTGCCTTCTCTCTCGCTGCTGATTTTGCCTTGCTGCTGTAGGCTGAAGACTAGCCGATCTTCTGGAATTTGTCAGACCTTCAGCACCGGATTGGGACTACTGAGACATCCAGCTTTGTGGACTGAATGACTACGGATTCTCAGCCTCTCCAGTGTGGTGCAGCCATTGTTGGACTACTCAGACTCTTTCCTGTGAGCTAAGCTGATAAATCTCGGTGTGTGCCACTTCATTCATCTTTTTACGTGGTTCTGGGGATCCAACTCGGGTTATCGGGTTTTCACAGCTAGTGCTTTTACCTGCTGAGCCATCATACCTATAATTCCATCACTTGAGAGATAGAGGTAGGAGGATCAGAAGTTTTGAAAGATTGTTTGAAAAAAAGAAATACAAGAAAAACAACTGCTTTGTTAATAGTTATAAGAAATGTGACAAAAATTTAGAACTTTTTTCCATGTGATCTTTTTTTTACCTTGGAATGCAGGTGTCCAAACCCATCTGAACTTATTTTTAATTACTTTAAAACTAATCAGAATGAAGAATAATTCTAAGAAATTAGGGATTACTTTAAAAGAAATTTAGGTATTTCTCTGTTTTAGTCAACTTTCCCTTACTGTAACAATTTACCTGTTAAGATTAGACCGGAGTTACTTAAAAAGAGAAAAGGTTTATTTTGGCTATGGTTTCAGGGTCCATGTTTAGGTGGACTAGTTTCTCTTAGGCATTGGCGAGGTTCACAGATGGCAATGGTGAGGAGCAAGTAGCAGAGAAAAGGAGTCATCTGATTGTCGGGGAGCAAAAGAAGAATAGAAAGGGGCTGAGGTCCCACATTTCCCTCGGAGCACAGATCCAGTTACATAGGAATCTCTGAGTAGGCTATATCCCTTAGTAGTGTCTGGGGACCACGCTTTCAACCAATGGTCCTTTCCAGATTCAAATCGCTGCATCCCTCACATTTCCTATCTGACTTTCCTGCTTCCGCTATGTTCCCTGACCAACCAGGTCTGTAAAGGATCGGGGAGAGGCTGCCTTTGATTATGCTTCCTAGTGGCAGAAAGAGCATGCTTGTTTTCTGCAGTTTTCTGGCATTATTTCTTATGAATGCCCACTTTATTATTTTAGAACTTGGAAGTTCTTTTAGAGGTTATCTCAACAAAATATGCCATTCAGTATAGAATTCTGCACAAACACAAGCCAAGATGAATTTTAATTGCCAGCATCCTTTATCATCTCCAGCAACCCCTACCCTCCTCAACCCCTCTCCACACCCTCCTTGGACTTGAAGTAACCCCTTCCCTCCCAATCCCCAACAAAGCAGGCTGTTTTGACTTTTTCCCTAGTAGGGAGACATTTCTTTAGTAATCTGGTAGTGTTAATGTGCTAATGCAGGTAAATTGTAATTAATTTCTCTCTAATTGATGCGTGGGCCTACCTAGGCCCCTCATTTTCCTCCCTTCATTCCTTTATAAATATATGATTTGACAGGTTAATTTGAAAGCAAAGTTAGATTCTTTACAGCCATCTAAGCAGGAGCCCCAGCACGGAATTTGCTGTCTAGTTGTGTGAAGCATAATAAAAGGGTTGAAGTCAGGTTATCCTGTTTTTTTAATCATCATTTTGCTAATTTAATCTTTTTTCCCCTTCATAAGGTAATAAAATATTCATTTCACAGCCCGCAAACCTTGGCAGAGTCTGTTGAGGGGCAGTATCCACAGTGCGCCTGCTCATTGTGGTGACCTTTCTGCAGGTGGGCCCAGCAGCCTCCTCCAGAACTGGCTCTTTAAGGGTCATGTGGTGGCTCTGAGGGAGTTCTGGTTTGGCATCTGAATAAAGACTGAGTCAAGACTCCCACATTTTGCTGCATCTCAGAGAAACACATCAGAGGTTGCTGGAGTTTCTGGGACCACAGGAGAGCCAGCCCTATGGTCAGGTGCCTAGGGACATTTTCAGAGAGGGTCCTAGAGGGGATGCCATTTTTTATCAGCAGGGGCCTGAGCTAGGCAGAGGGTGCATGGCTAGATAACTTCTCCAAAACAGAACTAAGACTTCAAGAAGGCAAGAAGGAAACCTGACTGACTAAATGGTAGTCTCAGACGTTATCCAACCATTTGTATATACTTAAGTGGGCCTGGGGACCCTGAGGAGCATGCAGCTTTCCCTACTGAATGTCTCCTGTGGCTGAGATTACATTCTACTCACGTGTACCCTAATGTTTGGTGGTTAGCTAAAAAGCTTCCTGAACCCAGGCTTGGTCCCTTTAGAGCTGACTCATCTGAGGGATCGAAGACACCATTTCACTCAATTCTTCAAAGATTTGGCCTAACAGCAGAGGCAGGTAGGGACATCTGTTGCAGCACCAGATTCTTTTTCCTTTCACCTCCTCTTTCTCCTCTCCTTATCATCCAGGTTAAAAGTATGATGGAGAGAGGATGCTGATCTCTCCCTGTAGGGTGCAGTAAGGTTACTGCCCCTGAGAAGTATGCTTTTTTTTTTTTTTTTTCAAATGGCAAGCACAGAGTTTCCATCTGGACACTGAAGTTGAAGTTTCCAGTGAGACAGGAGTATGGGTGTGCCAGGGAGATGGGTCCCCATTCCACACTGTTTGTCTCTTTCTGCAGAGAATAGGAAATACCTACTCTGGTTAGAGGACCCGGGGTGTGGGGGGGGAAGAAGTCTCAGGGGAGGAGTGGTGGTTAGGACCAAGTGGTCATCAAGCTTTTCTTCCAGAGATAATGTGGAGGTGAAGCTCATCCAGGGAGTTCAGAAGAGACCTGATGCTCAACCCAAGCCACTTGTGGGTTCTGTCTGTCTGTGCAGGCTCCTTGGAATATGTTATGCTTGAACCAAAACTAGAGAGGAGACAGATGCCACTCTGCCCTTTTATCACGTGTGTTCATGCCCCACCTGTTTTATTTTCAAATAATTAACCAATCAGTTCAGTAGTGTTAGGGATGAAACTGAGGACACCACACTCTCAGCCCTTCCTTTTTTTCTTTTCTTAAATTGCCATGAATAGGTTAACCTGCTTCACCCTCTAAAATGCGACAAAATGAGGAGTCTGATGAATGCCTTCAAATAGCTAATTTTTTTCTCTAAATTTTACACAAGTGCACATTTTAGTGGCTATATCTCCCTGCCATTTTTGCATGTCATTAGGATCCTTTATTTTCATAACAGATTATGCAATTATGACTATTCTTCCATATGAAATTTAGTTTCATTCTTTCTGTCCAAATATTTGGGAAACTTCATTCATTAGGGAAAAGGTCTCTTTCACTCACTGTTATTTTTAATTATCAGCATTAAAATATCTTAAAAGGCTGCCTGAAAATTGAAGAGGAGAACCATTTATCAAGCAAACAACTCAAGCACATCAGAGGGAAAATACTATCCAAAAATGACACAAGCAGATGGATTGAAAAGACATTGAGGGTGGAGAATGGATCCAGATTGAGAGGTGGGTGATGAAGTGGGAGGAAGGGGAGAGAAAATGGAGTTAAAGAAAGAAAGAGATGGGGCAGGGGTGACAAAGCACTGAACTTTGCCAAGGAGGCATGCTAGGTTTCAAAGGGCAGGGCGCAGAGATGCTACACTGCCCTTAAGTGCAATTCTAGAGCTTTCATCAACATTAGTTCTGAGTCTTTCCAAAACACTTATAGAATGTGGGATGAGAGCTTACCCTACATATCTCAGTATCATTTGATTGCTATCGGCTGCTAAGGGTTACTACTTAGAAAGCAAAGCACACCATGCCAGCAAAGGGAAACTTGCCTCTTAGGTTCCCAGGAAGGTACTTCAGGCCAGAAAAGGGGCAATTGAGGGAACCTTACTACTACAGAAAAGCAACAGACCAGGAGCATGAGGACTCTTAATTGATTTTATCTGTCCTTTTGCCTACTTTACCTCATTTCAATGTAGAAGCCTCATAAGAGTGGTCCACACTCAGCTTTACATGTTACGACTTTTTCTATTCCTTCATTCCATCTCGCTGATATGTGGCTTCCACTCCTACTATAATTTTGGCTTCTAAGGAGTTCAGTATGTAAAAGACCAAGAGATTATCCTTTGCTATTCATCTTCTTACTAGTGATTATTTTGGCTACTCTGTCTTTGAAACCTTATCCTACTTTGGGTTCCATCAAATCATCTAAGGTCTGTGCAATTCTTTGGCCATATTGTCCCTCTCATCTTTGCTGGACTTTTGCAAGCCTTTGCACGCACTTTCCAAGGCTCCTTTTCCAGAATGCATTTCACTGTATAGATCACTCCATTCATTACCCATTCTTTACCAACAGCATCACTCACTTGGCTCAGACTACTGTATACAATCTATACAATTATATCCATAGTCATCTGCCTGATAGGCAGCTCTACAGATCTAAATTTAAACTTACCTCTTCCCCTGAATGCCTGTTCCCAGCTTGCTCCTCCTACTGCATTCCAATTTTGAATACAGCTCTTTATCCACCTGGTTTCTGGACTCAGAATCCCAGGAACCACCCCTGCCTGCCTCTCCCTCTCCTCTCCATATCCAAATTATGGACATACCCTGACCTTTCTGCCCAGTAAATGTCACTCAAATCTCTCTTTTTCCCAGTGTTTTTTGCAAGAGCAGGATCTAACCCCTTTTTATGTAACGTTCCAGAGAGTTACTAATGTGACACTGTGCTAGAAGCATTAATTTTCTGCCAGAACTTTTTCTCTGTTGTCAAAACATCCCTACAAAATGCAAACTCTTATCATTCCCCTGCTTAAATGCATTCAATGTACATTTTTGACCTTGAGGATAAAAATCCCAGTTCCTTAGCATGCAGTGTCTGAATTTCCTTTAGGAGTTTTTTGAGACAGGGTCTTGTTACAGACCCCAGGCTGGCCTCTAACATCCTACTTCCATCTCCAGAGTGATGAAATTTCAGGTGTGTGCCTCCACACCCAATCCAGAGCTTCCATTTTGGATAATCCCCTCCTGATGTCTTTTTCTCCTTGTTCTGTCTCTTACTTCCACCCTCCTTTCAACCAATCTCTGTCCCATTTTGAGATCCCAGCAGTTGAAAGAATGCATGTTTCTATAGAGCCTTTCTTCTCAAATGATTGACTGGTCCTCAGCCTCGGTAACTCAGCTTAACACTTTTCTGAGATGTGTTCAACTTGCAGCACTTGCCCCAGGATATCTATGACTGTAACCCAACAGAAAATTATACCCTTACTTAAAACATGAAGAGTAGTTTCATAATTAATTTTTTTCAATTTTATTTTTTAATTTTATGTGTGTGTTATGCCTACATGTATGCAAGTACAACCATGTCGTGCAGTGCCTGCAGAGGACAGACGAGGGTGTCGGATCCCTGGGTGGTTGTTAGCCACTATGTGGGTGCTGGGATATGAACCCGGGTCTTCTGTAAGAACAACTAGTACTCTTAACTGCTGAGCCATCTCTCCAGCCCCAGTTTTGTAATATTTATTTTGTAACTCAATTGCACAATGTTAATGTTATAGATGACAACTCAGGATCACAATACCTAAAGGTTGGACACACCTACAAGAACAATGGCTCTTGTGTCTCTCAGTTATTAGAATTTCCAGAACTTTCCTTATAAGACTACTTACTACCCATCTCAGCAATCTTTATTCATTTATCTGATTAGCTCACTAGCCTGAGAGCTTCTGGAGAGCAAGAACTGGGCTATTGTGGCACCACTGATAGAGTATCTGTCACATAATAGGAACTAACAAAACGTTTATCAAATTGTTTTAAAAAATAAAAATTACATATAATTTATTGTGAGTCTATCATGAAAAGTATTGTGTTTATTTAGTGGGATGTCTTCCAAATGATACCTGAGTAAATAACTTGTTTTCATCAGTAAAGCAGAAAACTCTGCTTCTCAGAACAAAAAAGAAAGCAAGAAAGATATAAAAACTTTAGTGAACTGAAGTTTGTTATTGCTTAAAAACCTGGCTCAGTGGAATACAGCTCAGTGATAAAGCACTTGCCTAGCATGTGGGATGCCCTGGGTTTAATCTCTGGTCCTGAAATTGATACATTGAATAATTAAAGTAAAAAAATTAAAAAAAGAACGTCTGAGACACCTATGAGTTTATAGCCTGCCACAGTCCGTGCTCAGGGACCAGGAGCCCCCCCGTCTTTCCTTCCATTCCAGAGACTCTCACAGTTGCGCATTCCCCATCCACCTTGCATCTCTGTCTGTGAAGCCACTTAGAAAAATGCATCCTCACAGCCAGGAGATGTCAGACACTGGCTCCAGCTACATTTGCACATTTGCATTCTGCTTATCAGGTCACCCAATGGCAAAATCTTCAGAGGGAGCCGGCAATTTCTCCCTCATACTGAAGCTAATGAGCAAAATAGCTTTTGCTGAAGGACAAGGAAAGTCGGAGCGCTCACAGTGTACTGCGGGCTCCACGGGCAGGCTGTCATAATTATGAAAAACCATCACAAGACTTACAAATTAAAAGCTGCGTAGGAAACTTTTGCCCTATCAGGTTCGAAGAGAAGCATCTCATGTTCATCAGGACCAGGCAGCTGTGGTGGGAGCTCGTCCAGAATGCTGACGGCCAGCTATCTCCCACGGGCTCCCAGAGGGGACACAATATCAGCTGTCAGTTGCAAAGCAAAAGGAAGTTGTTTTACATCCACTTTGGGCTCTCTTTTTATTTCCAGTCCCAGAGGTGACTTTCATTACGGGGTTAATCGCTAGGAAGCTTAGCTGAGTACCAATAAGCAATACCTGGGATTCTTTTTCACAATGCCCTCTTCCCTCCCCTCTACTCCCCCCTTTCCAAATCTGCAGGTTTCCTTGGCTGCGGCTTTGAGTATCTTCTCAACCAGCTCACGCAGGGACTGAAGGAAGCTCATTTCTGAGCCAGTTATCAACTCCCCCTTTGGATCAAACTGCAAATTTCAAATTGTCCCAATCTGTCTAAACAACCCAAGGAAAATGGGGCCTAAATTGTCCAATTTTGGTGTGTCCACCTAGCTTGCTAATTTAATTTTACTTCCCTGAAATCTGACACCCCACACTGTCTCTTCTGTGTGGATCTGAGAAAATGAGAAAAGGGGGAAAAAAAGTCAGATTTCCAAAAACAAATCATTCTGCTGGCCCACGAGGCACTAGTGATGCAAGAGACTGCATCTCCTGGGTCCATATTCAGGTCTCCGGCGAGGGCCAGCAGGAAGTGCAGAGCCACGGAAATTGAAAAATAATAGGGGAGAGGCGAAACAAGCATTTCGGCTTTGCCTGAAATGGGCATTTCAGCTTGGCTCTGGAAATAAGATGACGGCGATAACAAGCACTCCCAAGCAATGGCAGATGAGCAGCTGTGTTTGAGGATTTATCAATAGGTGTTGGACTGATTGTTGGACTCTGTTGTCCTCACACTCAGTTGAGGAAGGCCTGCCCTATGTCCCATACCGGAAGTAGAAGCTCACTCCACTATCTGAAGGTAATTTGAGACGCTGAACCAAATATGAATGGGAGGCTTGCATGAGAAACCAAAAGCCCAAATGAAAACCTCATCAGCAGATGGTAATTACAAAGAAGTTATCAAGAATACAAATGCTGTGTTTCTAAATGTCTCGGATTCATTTCTTAAGAGTCTGTCTTTAGCAAGGGCAGGATCTCTGTAAAGACAGGTGGGCTGCTTCACTACTGTCCACAAGGGGTCACCCAGACAGCCAGTGAGAGCCAGCGATGCTGTCAACACTCCACTTCCCATTACTGATCAGCACCAGCAAAATGATGACCCCAGCAAATTGGACACGTCAGTGTCATACCCCCTGCTTGCATCCCAGGTTTGCTAATAAGAAGAGTCACGTGACTACCTGATTGGTACAATGACTTGGGAAGTCTTCCCTGCCTTTTCCTGTCTTCTGCAAAGCACTTTCAGGCTATTCAAAAGGGAAACACGATGATTGCTGATGTTGAGTGAGACTGATAGTGCAGGGGATCGAGAAAAATACCTTCGCATTCTAGGCATTTGAACACCAAGCCAGCCCATTCCCCAGACTTCAGAAAGTATTTCAAAACTGGATGCTTTATTCCCATGTATGCTCTGCACTGTGTTCTAGCTCCTACAGAGGGGAGGAGATCAGAGGTCTCAATGGGCAGGATGTGTACACATTAGTCAGGATAAACTAAGCTATGCTGTAAAATTGGGAATGTCCTCAAGCACTGGGGGTTATAAAGCTGTTCCTTTCCTTTCTCATCCGTCTGCTTTACACCAAGACCTGCAGAATGGCCACAATGTAGCACATTCTAGGCCTCTAGAAGGAAGCCCGCATGATGGCGAATCTAACTTCTGATTGGAATTGATATCACTTCTTTACATATTTCATTGGTTAAAGTCTGTCATATGGCTAATCTAGAGTGCCAAGAAGGAAGCAATAATAGATCTTCCACAGTGAGTGAAAGCAATATTTGTAAAACTCCTTGAGTCTCCTACTGTGGTAGTCAGTGCTCTGTCATTTTTGGAATACGGAATGCCTCCAGTATTTTAAAATTCCTCGCAAACTGACTGTCCTCCAGCCCAGTGGAAAAACAAGTACAACACACGACATGGCCACTCTGACCCATTCTACCCTCAAGCCCACAGTGGCCTGAATTATCAGCAGGGCTCCAGGCTTCTGGGAAACATTTGTTGCCTAGGCCCCCTCTTGGGCTCCTGTGGTTTTAGATCTGTCTTTGAAGTAAAGAATCAAAGACAGGGAGGATGCACGCTATGGAGATTTAGCAAGCTAACAGAAACTCACTTTGGCTGAGGAAGGCAAACACGAAGTTAATGACATGATTTTTAAAAAAAATATTTTATTATTATTTTTATTTTAAGTGTATGCATGCATGGCCTGCATGTATGTAAGTTCGGCCACGGCAGTACAGAAGAGGCCATCGAATCCCCTGGGGACTAGAGTTGTGGACAGTTGTTAGCTGCCATGTGGGTGCTGGGATTTGAACCTAGGGCTACTGCAAGAACAGGCAATGTTCTTAACCTCTGAGCCACCTCTCTAGTCCCAAATATAATGTTTTTTAAAATAAACCCAAATGAAGACTTTGTATATGCTGATGTTTTTATTTATTTTGGTAATTCATCATATTTAGAGAACTCCTAGGAAATTATAATGTAACATGCTAGGTGAAAACAGAGCTAAGTCCATGCGGAACATTGCAGTAAACTAACCCACAGCAAGCCTCCACTTTCATGGCCTCAGTGGTCCTGAGGCAAATCTGGAAGAGCAGAATAGGGCAATAATAGAGCATTTACTGTGTTGCCAGTCATCACCCAGCCCTAAGTTCCTGTTCCAAACACTGACAGGCTTGTCTACAGCTGGCCTTCATGCTACATTAGCCTTGAGCCTTTCTTGGAGCTAAGCACAACTTGTCTCAGTTCTGTTTCTTCTTTTCTGATTTTCTTTCATGCTCAGGCTGTCTACTACATTGGCCTCCCAACTTGATGGAATGAACTATTTTTGTCTTGCTTCCCGACTTTCCATTCTTGGTTCTGCACTCTCTTCTTGGTGTGGTGTCTTTACAGATCAAAGCCCAATAAAAACCTCTCCAAGTATTTTTTCTCCAGAATGCCATCAGCCTGGCTGGTAGCCTTGTCCTCACCTTGGCAAGATGCTCAGACATATTAGAACTGGACATCAGAGTCCTTTCTAGAAGAACCCTGGAGAGGTCTGCTGAAGAGTGAGAGGGAGACGAAGCCAAGAAAGCATATGGTGGACCGAAGGCCACCTGTCTCACCAGACAAGCAAGCTGCTGTGTTCTGCATGACAATGGGGCCTGCCCTGGAAAGAGCCCTGGCCCAGGCACCTGGAGGCTCAAAGAAACCAGGCCACAGAGCACTCAATGAGAAGGAGGCCATGTGCAGAGAACATCATAGGCCCTGGCTTGCCTCTCTCCTCAGTCTCAATGGCTTCAGAAATCTTGAAGACACAATCTTGACTGACTGCAGAGGCCAGATATAAAGTGTAATGAAAAATCTAAAACACACTGTAAAGCAAAAGTTCAGGAATCCAGTAGAAGAGACTTTTAATGGTACCCATGCCATTGGAATGAAGAGAGGGGTGAGAGCTCTGGGAACTGAAATGATAATGGAGACCACAGGAATGAAGACAGAACTGAGTCCTAGATGATGGGCATAATGTTGGGTGGAGAAGAGCAAGGGTGGTGCTCTCAGAAGCGGGTCTGGGTAGGAGTCAGAGTGGGATGTAAATTAAGTGTGTGTGGAGATTTACAGGGACTCTGTGTTTTCCCGCTAGTGAGAACTCAGGCAGTAGGGCATTTATAGTGTATGCTTAAGAGCAGGTAACATTTATAGTGTATGCTTAAGAGTTCTCTCAGCTGTAAAATGTGGAGTTTAACCACAGAGGAAGATGGCATTTAGTTTTTCTGATAAGATGTGGAATTGAGACATTTAAAGCATATGTGATATTGTGATTTGAGTATTATTACAAATACACACACACACACATCTTAGAGGCATGGATCTTAAGCTTCTTTGTACCTCATTGCACACAAGAAGCATAATGGTATGCATATCACGGGACTGTAATGCATACACAGCCAGACAAATACACAATATTTTCATTCAAAAGGAAATAAAGCTAAAAATCAGTGCAAAGCCTGAAAAAATATCTCCCAAATCCAGCAGGGGGCCTGTGCCCTAACTGTCCTTTCTGCTACCGAATCAAGGACAGTAGTAGAGTTACACTATCTATAGAGGCTAGAGAGATCTCCACTTCTCACGGAAAATGATGCTTAGTTATGTGTTCAATGATCACTTACTAAAATGTCTTCTAATTTGAACACAGACAGTAATGATATAATGAAAGAAGAGGTGACTTTCTATAAGATTGAAGCACTCCAGCCAATACACTGCGCAATGCACCCCGAGGTGTTCAGGGCAAGGTTAGTCTCACATGTCTCCATCCATCTTGCTTAGCCCAGGGACAGCAAGGTTCCCTACTTATATTATGTCAGTGCAAGTGCTTCAGGGAGGGAGATATAGCTCTTTGTGTACTTCCTATTGACTTCACCAAAGCAGAGTTGATGGTAAACAGGCATGACACAGAATTTTTCCTGTGCAAGAAACACTACAGTATCAACTGGAAATGGAAGAGGGAGAAGGACCGGTGGTTTTGTAGCCCAGAGAGATAGCCCGGAGGTAGGGATGGACTTTATCTTATTCATGAGCATACCCTCTACCTTATAGAAAATTCTGAATTAACTTTTTTCACATTGTTCTTGGTCTTAAGAAAACTTAGAGCCTCGTTCCCAAGCCTTCACTCTACTTATTAGACAGAAACTATGCTGGCTCTCCTGGAGTGTTAGTGTACTTAGTGCCTGGAACCCAGACCTTCAACATATATTTCTCAAGTGAATGAACAAATGTTGAGTGGATTGTTTGGTGAAGTTATGAGCAGAGTGAAAAGCCAGTTGGTATTTTTAGTCTAGGAACTATCCAATGGCAGTAGAGTGGGAAGAAGCTGAACATTCAGAAAGGCAGGCCAGCCTCTATACCACCTGTGGAGAATTACAGCAGAAGACACACATCCCTAGGCTCAGATATGAGAGGCTGCATGCTAGGTGGATTGTAAATGTCCCCCAGGCCATGTGTTAAGGGCTTTGTCTCTAGGGTGGTACCTCTGGGAGCCAGTGGGTCCTCTAAGAGGTCGGGTCTACAGGAATGCCATTAGGTCACTGGAAAGGTATTGTCTTAAAAGGGTTATCTCAAACTCCCTCCTCACTTTCCTCAGGGTTTGCTTCCTAGAAATAAAGCATGCATTTTTTCTCTCTCCTGTGCATTATCATGCTGTGTTGCCTAGTCGCAGGCTCAAAAGCAACGGAGTTACCTTTTTATAGACTGGAACATGCAAAACAGTGAGCCAAAACAAGCCTTTCTCTCAGCTGGTCAGCTCGGGTAATGTTTTAGAGTAGAGTACAGCAGAATAGCACACGGGGCAGTGCCTCCTGTGAGGTACTGTAGGAATGGGGGCTCTAAGTCCCAGAACCTCATGGCTGGCATACATTTGGCACACCATAAATGCTATCTTATGTTAGGTTTTTTTCCTCAAGAATACCCTAAAGTTATTCTTTCACTTCCCAGGGGTAAACTTTAGACCTCAGTTGGATGAAAAGTTGTTAGGAAAAGAAGAGTTAAGTTTCGACTTGTATTGAAGGGTATATGTATTTCACCAGGGTTAGGGTCTTTTAGTTACAGACAACACTGATTGAGAATTCCAAACCAGAGAGCATCCTTTGTGACTCTGAGTCCATTTGCTTCTGATGAAACTTACAAGGGGAGAAGGCAGTCCTCCAAGTGCTTATTAGAATGACTGGGAATGCTCCTTGGATGTCTAATGTTCTTAAACAGCATTTTAATGATTTGAGAGTAAATGAACTAGAAACCCACAGATTTAATTTCCCTTGAAATACATATACATTTAAAAATTAAGGGGGAATGTACTCAGACAAAACATATTTGTGATTTGGGCATAGCCAGAGCACTCACAGAGTTGGCTGACCCACGGTCCAGCAAGCTGCACATGAGAGCATGGACCAGGCTCTCCACAGAACTTTCTAGGGGCTGCAGCACAGGAAGCCTACTGCCTCTCCAGCTGTTCAGGGACCAGGGTTTTCCTGTGCCCAACTGTGCCACTGAAGCTATGCAAAGGGACCTGGTGTGTTGTGCTTGCTTGGACCACGAGGACCAGTGCGCTGGGCTCAGGGAAGACTCCCATGACCCAGAAGTCACAGTACCTGATGCAGCAGCAGAAGCCTGATGACGGTCTCCATGGCTGGGAGTCTGGTTTCTAATAATGCTCCCTGGCCTGGCTGTTCATCTCTGGGAAGAAGTTCTCCTTCCTTCTGCGTCTGAGCCTAGAACTTTGATATATACTAAATTCAAAATGGCTTATGTTTTCTCCCAGTTAAAGGCCAAATGGGCTATTGAAACTATGCGCCCAGATTTGTGTTCTTTGTGTCCCTTGCTTGTTTAATAACACACCACCAAGGAAAGCAGACAGGAGGCAGTGTTGGCAGTAGATGCGCTTTCTCATGTTCTCTAATCCTAGTCGTTCCTCTAAGCTCACTTCATGCATTTCTCCAGGATGCTTCATTGATGACTTCAGACCCACATGGGTCTCTGGGCCTTAAAACCTTACACTGAAATCTCCTGACCCATTGCACCTCAACTGTGGCCTGAGTAGATGTAAGCAATTAGAGGACCCAACAGAATCTATCTCAACACAGGGAGAGACCTGGATGATGAGGACAATGACTCTCATCTTAAAAGTCTTAGTGAGTGAGTGCTCACTCTGTGTGGTCCTCTGTGTTCAGGCTTTGTATGCACTTTCTTGCTCACTCATTTGATTCATTAATTGTTCAAGGTGCTCCTTGAGGATAAAAGTCACTCTTTTCTTTCAACCAGCAGTAACAGAGCTCTTGCTCTATTACAAACGATGCTGTGGGGAGAAACCTATGGAATAGTAAGGAATAGTATCTACAAGGTCCTCCCAGCTCAATAGAAAAGTCAGAGTTTAGAAAATCTGTGATAATAACCACTATCCACATAGGGATTCCTGGGCCTTAGGTTCTCTCCATACAGTCATCTAATCCACACAGTACCCCAAGAGTTCATTCTGTTACTATGAAGGATGGGGTTGGTACACAGAAATAAAATGACTTTCTCCAGCTCACATACAGAATGATGGCAGAATTAGGATTCAAACCCAAGGATTTTTAAGCCCAGAGCTGGTCTGTATTTTCTTTCTTTCTTTCTTTCTTTCTTCTTTCTTTTCTTTCTTTCTTTCTTTCTTTCTTTCTTTCTTTCTTTCTTTCTTTCTTTCTTTCTCTCTCTCTCTCTTTCTTCTTTCTTGTTGTGCTTATGCATGTGTACGTGGTATATATGTGTGTATATGTTCATGCAGATGACACAGGAGTACTTTGGGTGCCCTGCTCTATTGCTATCTGCCTTATTTCCTTGAGACAGGATCTCTCAGTAAACCTAGAGCTGGACTGGTGATGACTAACAAATCTCAGCAATCCTGTCTCCCTACCCACTCAGTTCTGGGGTTACAGATGCAAGGGATCTTACCTGGCTTTTTACATGGATTCTGTGGATTTGAACTCAGGTCCTCATACTTGCAGAGCAAGCACTCTTCCATACTGAGCCATCTTCCCAGCTCCCAGAACTATACTCTCAACTCAGTTCTACATAGCAAGAAAGTTTAATGTTGCAACATTGGCATGGTCATGCGAATACAGAAGGATCAGTTACTTCTACTGTGAGTAACTATGGAGATAGCAGCAGATTTGCTAAGAAGAGCCGTAATGCAGTTGCATGCAGAGATGTTTGGCATACATGGGCCTTCTGACTTGGAATGGACCTCTGCACTTCAGCAAATCTTTTCCCTTGATAAGGAAAGCTGTAGGGTTGGAGACTGAGCTGACTAACTCAGAAGCAAGGCAACCGAGGCACCAAGCCCAGGGTACTTCAGATGTGAGACAGATTAAGTTCATGCACAGTTACTAGCCATGTCCTGTTTGTGGGGAACTTTTATACTTCTCCTCAACTCAGTTCAGTGAGTGCTGGCATTGCTTTGGATCACTACCTTTGCCTGTTTTGAATGTTACCTGGAAGAAACGTGTGTGATAAATGGCAAATAGGTTGGCACTTTTCTCTCCAGTTTTTTGTTGTACCTGAGAATCAGTCAGAAGAGCAAAATGCCAGAGCATAGAAAAAAGGAGCAAGAAGAGTTAGATTAGGGGGCTGGTTCTATTGGTAAAGCATTTGCTTTGTAAGCATGAAGACCTGAGTTTGTAAGCAAGAGATCCTTAGAGTCCACGTACAAAAGCTGGATGAGGTGGCATGCACCTGTGATCCCAGCACTGGGAAGGTGGAGACAGGTAGACCCCTGGGGCTCAGCAGTCAGCCACTGTTCCAGACCAGAGAGAGACCCCAGTATCAACATAATGGATTGTGACTGAAGGATGACACATAGTTTATCCTTTCTTTGGTTTCCAAGCACACACACACACACACACACACACACACACACACAGAGAGACAGAGAGACAGAGAGAGACAGAGAGACAGAATGAGAGAGACAGAAAGAGAAACAGAGTCAGAGAGAGACAGAGAGAAAGAGAGAGAGAGAGGGAGACAGAGAAGTGTTAGATTAAGCATCCACAGATGATCTAGATGAAGTGCTGAGAAAGATGAGTTTCTTTGGTAGAAGTAAGGGGGTGCAGGGTTGGGTACCGGGCCTGGAGGACTACTCTGGTGCGCGGGTGTGCACTGCTTCTTGCATCTTCGTCTTTGTGCTTCTTTGTTTGTTCCCGCATCTCTAATAATGCTACCCAAATTGCAGAGTTGCTGAGAAATGCAAAATAAATAATGTATGCAAAACTAGTAGATGCATGTTAGGAATTATTGGAAAACACAATTCCATTTTCTCATCTAAGTCAGTTGAATTGCAAGCAGATCTAAAAGCTGGTTTCCTTCTAATATGGGGCAAAAGATCTGACCACAGTCTACCTTATCAAAGGTCCCTTCTACAGGCTTGTAATGTGTCTGGGAGATTTTTGTAATAACTTTTTAACCTTTTTTTTGTCCAGCTATAAATATGCTTATGTTAATGTGTTTCTCCACTCTTAAAGAAATTGCAGCTCAGTGTTGGTGTTCCCCAGTTTCCCCTCAGCACTCCAGACCCGTCTCCTTCTGCAGAGCCTCTGGGCCAATTGCATTCACTGTGGGGTTATCAATGCCCCATCACAATTCAAAGGCTCCCCAAACTCTGTTGCACCACCCTCTCTGGAATGGGTCACTTCAACACTGCTTGTACTAACAGCTCCGCCCCCACTGACTTCTTTAGTAGTTTCTTTGTCTTAGGTCATCTCTACCCCACCCACTTAGTCTCCAGACCAGAAACCTACATTTTTTGACCCATCCTCTTCCTTCTTACCCCATCTGTCTTTCATTCATTTTGTTCTTGCTCCTTCTCTGGAGGAAACTGGAGACAATTCTCCCTTCAGAGTATCAGATTCACTTATGTTTTTCTTCAGGTTTATAAGAGTGTACAAAAACAAAAAAGGTTTGGGAAGCAATACCCATGAAAACAACACTGCCTGTCCCAGCAAGAATAATGGAAGACTTTGCTTGACTGCAGGTGGATCTTGATTGGAATGTTCTAGGCCACTTTTACAATCCTTTGTGCACAACAGCAGCAAGGACAACACATCATGGAAGTGGTCAGGGATATCCTTTCTGTCCAGATTCAGGTGTTTCATGGTTGGAGAAAAAAGAGCTGCTAGCAAAAGGCCTTCAAAAGCTCAGATGTAGGAAATGAATGGAAACTGAACAGTGGGCAGACAGGAGAGTAGGGGAGGTGATTACACCCCATGGTCCTGTATGTCTGAAGGACAAGTGTGAAAGAACAAGTCCTGAAGGTTTTCATGTGACCCAATGTTCAAAGAAATGGTGTTTGGAGGTAGGCAGTGATTGACATCCAGAGACCAAAATTGGTGTCCTGAGAACAAAAGACATTGGAAGTCTAAAGTACAAAGTTGGCAGCAGGCCTACATAATCAAATAAGGAAATATAAAGTATGGTACAACTTAGGAAATTTGTGATGGGCAGCTTGACAGCAAGCCTTGGCCCATGCCAGCTTGTACAATAGTAAATGGACCCCAGTGTTTTGGAGGCATTCAGAAACCAGAGGATCTTTTAGGAATAAAGAATGACAGTGCGCACAGGGCTTGGACCATTCACATTTGACATGCCCATGTTCATTACGGTATCCTGGGGATTGCTAGAACTCCTTACACACACCATTTTCTTACTACCAGAACCTCAGAAGTAAGCCAACTTCTACAATTCCATCTTCACAGATAAACTGGACATCAAGACATTAAGCATTTATCCCAGAGTCACAGAGTTTCAGTGATTGAGTCTCATCTGCATCTAGCCAGCTGCATCCAGTAGTTTCTCAACCTTATAGAAACTACAGATGAACAGTAAATAATCTTACTATTTACTATGACTTTTTTCTTAAATCACACAGAAACAGTTAACAAACACAGATGAAAGGAGAGAACGGAAGGACTACTTGGCACTGCTCTCTACCATTTGTCAGTCAAAAAGCTCACTGTGAAAAGTGAACTGTTTCCTGCTCTGGGTACAAATTCTGGCACTGCCATCTCACTCTTTACTAGTAGGATATTTGCCATTGTGGTCCAAATTTGTATTTGTTGGGTTTCCAAAACCTGGGGATATAGAAATAAAATTTTAAAAATTTACTCTGTCTATACATACAGAGGCAAAGCATTTCTGCAGATACTCACAGGTAGATTAGAAGGGCAGTGTGGCCAGAGGAGTAAGGAATAACTGCTCCCCAAGAGATCTAGAAAAGTTTCTTAGAGCCAGACATGGCGGTGCATGCCTTTAATCCCAGCACTTGGGAGGTAGAGGCAGGCGGATCTCTGTGAGTTCAAGGCCAGCCTGGTCTACATAGTGAGTTCCAGGCCAGCTGTGGCTACAGGGAGAGCCTGTCTCAAAAAAAGACAAAAAAAGTTTCTTAGAAAAGGTGCAATTAAGATTCATGCCTTTAATTTCAGCACTCAGAGGCAGAGGCAGGAGGGATCTCTGTGAGATTAAGGTCAGCCTGGTCTACATAGCGAGTTCCAGGACATCCAGAGCTATGTAGTAAAACTTTGTCTCAAAAAATTTAAAAAAAAAAAGAACTAAAAAAGATTCACTTTAAAGAAATGATGGAGTCAATTCTTCCTGAGGCTGTTTGAATGGTGAGATAATTAATTTGAAGGGAAGGATGTCATATTCTAATTTTATATATGAAATCCAAAACAGATATTTAAAAAATAATATGGTCACTCAAAATGAAAACGAAACAATATTATTTTGCTGGCAGGATATGAAGATCAATGAACACTGGAATAAAGCTGCTGTTTATAAAGTTTAAAGGATGAGACAAAACTGTCAAAACTAACTTCTCTTCAAAGCGGCACAAAGAATACATGCTGTGAACCCCGCCATCTCGCCTTAAGACCAAGCAATAGCTCACAATACATAGTAGAGTTTATCAGATTAGGTACTCTTTTTCTTTTTGGAATAAAGGTATATAACCTGTCTTGGCAGAAAACTAGACAGATTCTGGTTCAGAAAAGGCAGAAAAAGAACAGAAATAGAGCTGAGCTCTCTCTCTCTCTCTCTCTCTCTCTCTCTCTCTTTCTCTCTCTCTCTCTCTGTGTGTGTGTGTGTGTGTGTGTGTATGGGTGTCTAGGAGGTAAGTTCAGCAAGTTCATCAAATGAAAACACAGAACAACTAATTCAATGTGGACTTTAGTTGAATGCATGGGACATCACACTAAAAAGACCTTTTTCATCTGAAGACTTTCTTCATCTGAAATAGAAGTTTCCTGAATGTTTTGCTTTTACTTTACATCTGGGAAGGGATAGAAGCCACAGTCCTATATTATGACTAGAAATGGGCAGGGCATCCTGGGTCCCCAAGCCCCATGCTCTGGAAGAAGTCAGAGGAGATAGCTGGTTAAGAGACGGCTGAGGCTGGGTGGCCTGTTCCCTGAAGAGCAAAGACTAGCCAGATCTAGTGAGTCATGATGAGGTTGGTCAGAAGAAGTGTACTCTGGCTCTGGGGAGTAAAAGTCTGGTGTTAGCTGTGGGTCGCTGAGCAAACCCTATTACATTGATATCTCCACCATGTCTTGATTTCACACAAGGAAATATTGTGCCTACTCATTTTGAGGAATAAGTAACAGGTGTACAGAACTTAGAACATGTCATTACTAAGAATTATAAACTCAGTTGAGGGGCTAGAGAGATGGCCCAGTGGTTAAGAGCACTGACTATTCTTGCAGAAGACCCAGGTTCAAATCCCAACACCTACATGGTGGCTAACAACTGTCTGTAACTACAGTTCCAGGGCATCTGTCTCCCTCTTCTGACCTCTAAGGGCATTGTATGACATGGATGCACTCACACACACGTAGGCATAACACTCATACAAATAAAATAAAATAAAAAAATAAATAAATAAATAAATAAATAAAATACTAGTTGAATTAATACCTGCAAACATGGCTACCCTAATGACTTGCAAGTGAAGGCAGCTTAACTATAATTGAACAGATGAAGACTATGGGGACTAATCAACTTATCAAGTCAACACACAACTGTTGAATACCTGAAATGCTTAACTATAATAGCACTGAGGTTATAGATGTCAGCAAGGCTAATAAAGTCCAGGTTCACTTGGAACATACATAGCCATGGGAAGAGTCACATAATTCACAAATAATCAAATAAGATTCCTCTAGAGAATAATATGTTCTACAAGAAAAGTGAAATGGGTCCATGTGAAAAATACTACTTAGAGAGTGGTGCTGATTTAATTGTTCTGGGAAGCTTAGTGAGAGAACTTTCAGCTAAGCTTGGACTGACAGTAAGACTCTCACTCCATATATCTAGAGGTTGCAATGTTCCAGGCAGAATAAGCACACATACATCAGATGAGATGGCATTGACATGTTTCAGTGAAAAAAGAAAGGCCAGGGTAGAGGACAGAAGGAGGTGCTCCTGAGACAAGGGAACACTGGAGGTGACTAGGCAAAGTGAGGTTTTAAAGTGTGACTGCAAGCTTCTGATAGCCAGGCTTCTGTGTGGAGTGTGACAAGCTGGGATGCCATAATGAATGTGTCATTTAGAAGCTGCAGGGTGCAGAATGGATGGTAGACAAGCAGAAACCAAACAAAGTTACTCATCTGGAAATTATTTCAATACCCTGGGTCATATTGGTAGTTGGGTTCAGATTGTAGCAGATAAGGATGGAGGGAAATCGGTAGACTCAGAATGTATTGAGGAATGAATCAAGAGGACCCACCAATGAGTACATTTGAGAAAAAGGATGCCAGAGAAAGAAGAATTAAAGTTAACTGCTGAACAATATGACAGTTTCAGGTAGCAAACAGGACTGTAAAGTGAGTTCCCTTTTATAGGGAAGGATGTAAGGTAGGATGCCATATGAACTATGGGAATAGAACTCTGGGCAGGATGATCAAGGCCTCACCAATAGTAGAACTGAGGCCATTTACTGATAAAGGCCCAATTTGTGATGAGGCTTTCAGGGAACAAGAAAGTCACACAGCTCATTGTTTCACTTATGAGTCTGTCATCCAAATGCCCATTTTCCACCTGTCTGCATTCTCTGCTCCGCTGCCACAAGAGAAAGTCAGGAGGGTATTTCCAGTGTGCTTGGCGGGCCATTATCTGTCTTCGGTTATCCTGCCAGATCAGCTTTCTGACGCTTTACTAGCCCACTTTGCCAAAAGGCTCTTATCTTGCAGCTCCTAATACCTATGATTTACCTCGATCTGCTCCATGGTCTGAATGCCCACTCAGTGACCCCTGAAGGGCGAGAGTGGGCACTGTCATTCTCTCTGCTGACATATTCTCCCATAACCCCTGGTGCTGGAATAGCCTGTCACTTTCAGTATTTTTAGCTTTTCAAATCTCATCTTTCATTTTCTTTTTCCCGTGGATGCCAGGAGGATGAGGAAAATGCTGTAACAGAGGGAGAAGATCAATATCCCACAGGAAAGCCCAGCCCTGACTGTTTGCTCTTGTGTCTGATGTCAGGTTGCCTAAGGAAAATTTCACAGTCAATATTTTGTCTTTCACCAAAATTTTATAGAAGAATTCTGACTATCTGGTCTCCCAGGAAAAGAGGCCAGAGCATTTAAAGTGTTCTTTAACATGGAATTCCTCAAAATATGTCAGAAAAATAGCAGCGATGAGGAAATAAAAAAACCTCTGCTCTTTCCCCAGTGTTTAGGAACCACCTCAGGAAGAGAAGAGATGGAGGTGTGAAGGCAGACGAGAAGAGGAGCTGAGGGTGTGACTGTGGCAGAGAGAGGAGAGGAGATGAAGGTGCGACTGCAGAGACTTCCAGGGCTAGAATGCAGTGACTACAGTGCAGCTGGCTTATACTCTTATACGTGGAAAATTCTTGTAAATTGATTTAATGTTGGTTGGTCTCCTTCTGCAAAAGGAGTCATGGTGGCCTCCGATTTGAATGCATAGCAGAAGTCCCCTGTATGGAAATAGCACATAAATGCCAATGCTTTGAACACTTTTGGAAGAGTCCCACTTCTTTAATTTGAAATACTCTTTAAATTATTTTTAAAACTCCTCTCTATTGGAATTTGCTTTGAAGATAAATTCATTTATTCAGCAAGGGTGGTGCCAATCCCCTACTCCCTCCATCTCTGAAAGGCCCTGAAGATATAAAGGTGATGAACATGAGTAACTGAATTGTACAGACTTTGAATCAATACTCAAAAATAAAGGTTTATTTACAGTACAATATGCTAAGTGCTATGGGGGAACAAGACAGGATAGGAGGGATGCTCAGAAGACCAGCACAGAGGGCCAGAAAATGGCTCCTACCTGAGACCTGGAGGGCACACAGTGCACAACCATCTGAAATAAAAGAAGGCAGAGAGCTTCAAGCCGAAAACCATATGGCACAAGCTCTGAGGAGGTAGAACGTGACATGGCAGAGTGAATGAAAGAGGCCTGTGTGTCTGGAAGATTGCTCTGGACTTCTGAGCACCTGGGCGCATGATGTTAGGCACTCGCAGAATCAAGAAAGAAATAGGAGGAACAGATTTGCATGAAAGACCTTCAGTCTAACTTTTTGAGCCCTGATTTTGAGTTTCTGTAGGCTAATAGGTAATGTCAGATAGAAAATGAATGGCTCAAAAACTTAGGTGAAAGATCTGGGCTGGAAACCAATAAATCAATACAGCAATAACAAGCAATCACCAAATACCTATGAGATGTCAGGTCAGTTGTGTTAAACGTGTTCAATACATAATTTCATTTAATTTTAATAACTGTTTAGAGATGAGAAAAATGAGCTTTGGAGAATTTGACTCTTTTGCTTAAGATATAGGCATGAAAAGGATAACATTAAAATTACGTTTTTTAAGAGTTCCATGTGTTGATAACCAAGTGCCATTTATACAATTGAGAACTAATAATACTCATATTCATGAACTTGATCTTCCATTTTACAATGTTTTCAAGTAAACTTAGATATCCAGAAACAAACAAATCCTTGCTTTATAATCACTTATACTGGGCTGGAGTGATAGCCCAGTTGGTAAAGTGCTTGCTAAGTATGAGGACTTGAGTTCAGTTCTCAGAACACATATTTAAAAAAGAGCCAGACATTTTAAACCCAGAGCTTGGAAGGCAGGGACAGACAGAGCCCTGTGGCTCCACAGATAGACAGCCTAGCCTACTTGGCAAGTTTCAAGACAGTAAGAGATCCTCCCTCAAAAAACAAGGTGAATGTCACCTGAGGAATGACACCTGAATTTGATTGCTGACTTCCACATGAACATGAACACACTCATACATATATACACACATATGGAAAATGACCTATAGTTAACACACTTAAAATAACATTTCATATGAGCCAGGCATGGTGGTACACACCGTTAGTACCACCACTCAGGAGGTAGATACAGGCAGAATCTCCATGAGATTCAGTCCAGTCTGGTCTACATAGGGAGTTCCAAGTCAGCTGTGCCTACAGGGAGACCCTGTCTCCAAAAAGACAAAAAAGTAATACTTCGAATCACTTATCAGAATTGCTACATTGGTAATCACAGGGTTTTTCATCTGATAATATCTGTCTCTAAAATAGAAGATAAAATCCTTGAAGACTGAAATCCTCTTGTATAAGAGTACAAACATGAACATCGGACCTAGAACAAAACACATGGTAAGAATTTAAGAGAAGAAAGCAACCAAAATACAGATGAGCATCTACCAGGATACAGACATATTACCAGAATGAACAGGGAAAAGATTCAATAATGTTTTTTTCTATAAAGTAATGTTACAGTAACAAATTGGTTCCCCAAAGAGAGGATGCCACCAACATTCAAACAACATCATTCAATATCATCTTACAAATCACTCCCAGGTGCATTTCATTACAAAAATTAGCAGGAACTGGAGGAGGCTAAGGCAGGATGGTCTCCTCCCTGCAGGAAACAGGTAACAATGCACCAATTTACCTTTCATCCTGTTGAGGTTTTCAAAGCCCTAAGAATGCACACCTTTAAAAGTGTATAAAAATATATAATTTTTCACTATCTCAGCCGTCACAGGAATAGGACAGAGCCTAAAGATGCAGACACTGAGTTTATGAGGCAAATAATGAAGTTGATAGATGAATCTCCACTCTGAGGGTTGGAATGAAGATTGGACCAGGGGCGGCAAGCATTGGTGCAGCCCTCTCCTTTCCATCCATCCTCCAAGCATCCCTAGTCAGCCAATGCACTGAGACGCTGACATAAATCAGGGGCAACAACAGATGAGTGTGAAGAAACGGCCCGACAGGCGCAGTCCTGCAGCCATCAATCAAGAACTAATTCAATCCTGTGAGATGCCTCTTTTGATTAATTTATGTCAGCATTTTCTGTGTTGTCAGGCTCAGTCCCTTGTGTCCCTTCTATTTCTACACCTTCTCTGGCACAGTGACGCCCTCCCTCCCCCACAGTGACAGAAAGAAGGCAGTAGTGCTCCAGAGAAGATCCTACAAGGCTGAACTGTTGGCACCAACATTTGCCACCAAATTTACAGAAGGGAAAAGAGAAGACAGGGCCTTGCAGCAAACCTAGGTTCCAGGTCAGAAGAAAGCTTACTTCTAGGGGCTAAGAATCACAATCCCTTATACTTGATGATGACAAAAGGTGACCAAACTCTCACCTTCACTGTAGAAGACACAATGGTTTTGCTAGCAGCAATAAAAAAAAAAACCTCAGTGTTTAGTGACCATGATGGAAAAAGTGACCTCAAACTTTGCCGTTTACAGAACAACACAGAGAGTCAGTGGTGAAGTAAGTTGTATTATTCCATGAAGAAGGCATTTTCCCTCATCTGCATGGAAAAGTATTCACAGTTTAGAATATATAGTATATTTCTGTGGCTTATCTTCTGGAAAAATTAGAAAATATAGATAGATGCAGCTTATCTATATTTTCTACTTCCTATCTAGCTATATTTTAGTTTATTAATCCCTATATTCTAATTTTTTGTTACTAGTACATTTTTTTGTGCCCCAGGGAGAATCACGTTAAGCATGGTGTTTGCTAATCGTGGAAAAACAGAATTGTGACTTTTGATCATTAACTTGCTAACATTTATAAAAGATTTACTTGATGTTACAGAATCTATCTGAGCAGATGTTAAAAGGGAGACTGTTCTGTATTTGAGAGGGCCATGGTCTATGTGGGCAGACAGTAGAAGGCCACAGCTCGATTCAAATGGAAGAGGCACAGAGTAGAAAGGATGTGGCTGAGGAAGGGCTGATGGGCTAGTCCTCTGCAGGACTTTCTATTTTAGGGCTGCTGGTGGTCAGGTTCTCTCAAAGTCGTCAGGCTGTCTCCTCTATTGCTTATTTATTCTTGTTATTAAAGATATTTAGACCTTACTTACTTGGGTAGAGGTTTATAAGTATAATGGAAAGGGAACAAAAGAAAAAAAAAAAAAACCCAGACCAAATAGGTTTTCCATTATGGACTGCGATCCACGACAGGTAACATCTATCAAGAGCACAGTTTCTCTGTTCACACATTTAATTAGGAAACTTGAAATTGAAAGGAAAGGACAGGAAAGGACGATGAGCCCTAAAAGAAAATTCACTAACTCACTGACATTTTGTTCTTATTTCTGTTTTTTATCATGGGACAGTCTGTGTTTAAAGTGTCCTTGGGTGATCAGCATAACTGTGACTAACCCACCCATGACAGGTAGGCACTATATATGCAGACGCACCAGGGAATCTAAATTTCACTTCCTTTGTGGGTGAGTGCTGAGAAGCATGGTAAACGGCAAGGGGAGTGTGCACTGAATGAGACCTGGAGACTGAGAGCCGAGTTCCTAGTTCCATAAAAAAGTAGTACCTTGGAGTTACAAAAAATGTTCAATGAACGTAGTAGTGTTCAGCTACCTGATGAAGGATTATGGGAGAGCAGTATTTCCCAAATATGAGTATGCATCAACAATGCCTACGGAGCGTTATAAGAACACAAGTCTCCTGGGCTGCCATTAAGCAGAATTTTCAGGAATTCAGCTGCAGAGTTCATGTTTTAGAATGGATCGCCACATGATTCTGTGTTCACCCAGGTGGGCAAACACTGAGTTTCATGTATTTACTACTATTCTAAAAACAAAACACAACTCTTACATGGAAGTTACAGAAAGCCAAGTGTTAGGCTGGGCTAAGCAAACCTTTTTAAGAGAGTCAGTGCCAGCCGAGAGCTGTGCAAGCCTGGGGGACCAGGCTTCAGTAGGCAGTGAGGCCCCATCAGAAAAGAAGAGCAGTGTACTAGACTTTGGCATTTTTATATTTGTGGCACAATTTCAGCACAAAAATTTCCAAAAAAATTAAGAAAGTCAACAATAATAACCACACCATCTCTACTAAGATATAAAAATTAATTGTACTGTCTATAAGAGTGACACAGCTGTCCCACCACCTCCTTGGACAACTTCAAGCAGAGCTGTCTTGTACCTCAATTCTGTAATCTATCATCTTGTCCTGCCATGTGATAAAACACTTGCGTGTTTCTTGTAACTCTTTCAGCTCCATATCACACGACACCTTCAGGGCCACGTTCCAAATACTGGGAGTATCACCTATGTGACGATTTTGTAAAACTACTGTTTAGTTACTTATAAACATATAAGAGCACAGCTGTGAAGGGCTCAAGGCACGCGTGTGTGTGTGTGTGTGTGTGTGTGTGTGTATGTGTGTGTGTGTGTCTGTGTGTTTGTGCCTGTGTCTGTGTCTGTGTATACCTGTGGAGAGCCACTGATCCAGCAGAGGCTAGACTGGAGCCTAATACAGATCTACAGCATGGTGAGAAATAAGGCTGGGTTATTGTGAAAGCCTTTTTAAGATTCTATAATTCAAAGAAGGAAATGGAGATGGCTGTAAATTCTGGCAAAGCTCTAAGGAAATCAGTAATCTTGAATCACTAATGCTAATTTATGATTTTGGACAGGTTGTTTGAACTTTATTAAGCTTAGTTAAATCCACTGAAATGAGTGAAGAAATAAATAAACAAATCAAAATCCTGTTTCCCCCTTGACAGAAAGGATTGTGCCAGTGCCTAGTTTTCCCATGGAGAGTTCCAGAATTTAATTATTGGAGAAGCAAAGAAAATATGCATAGAACTCCAGATCTGCCCTCCTCCTTGCCTATGGATCTATGCTCTTAAATAATGGGTCATCTCAGAAATGAACGTGGACTCCTCCACCACCACAGCATCTCCACTGAGGTCCACAGGTTTACCAACTGCTCCAGCAAATAAGCAATCTTGTGAACTGGCGCTGCATGCTCACTAATGTGGTTCTAAAATTTGATACTAAAGCATCGAATTAAATATTCAAATGAGTTACTAAAGACTTGCATGTATTTGGTGAGGAAGAGAGGCAGGAAGGGAGGCTGGGATGTGGGGGGCATCTGAGCATTTTCAGGATGTCTCTGTTCTTTTGAGCATATCAAATAAATGAGGACTTGCAGAAGGAGAGTCTAAGATTTAAGGCTGACTTAGGATGGTTTTGTCGATATGTACATTCTAGGGCCTATTTTGATCAGTCAAATGGTATACATCTCCAAGGACAGGTGACAATAGACAAATTCATTAGCACTTTAAAGTTAGGAGCCCTTAGAGTGACAAATGTGATACCAATACACTGAAACACGAAATGTGGGCTTCTTTGGCCTCAGATACACAATGGGAATCATAGCCTGGCCGTATAGGCAGTTCCAAGGAACTGCTTTTTGGACACAGTGTTTCTGCTCTTTGTGCAAGGAAGGTCAATAGGTGAGATACTGTGGTAGATTGTTGGTCAGATAGGAAGTACTGCATAGCTCACTGTCTGTAGGCTGACATGGTTGACATAATGTTCCTGTGTAGCCTCACCCAGTCTCTGGGACCTATTTAATCAAGAGCACTCTTCTTTTAAGATGTGTATGTGTGTGTGTAAGACTCTTTGCAGGAGCAAAGTGCAGAGAAATGTGTGTCTTCCGTCTTCCTGGAAGTCTATGGCTATGTGAGAAGATAAGATATAGTTACGTGAAACCAGGGAAAAAGAAGGGAAAAATAGCATTCTGGAATGGAGGCAAAATGCTGCAGCAGCATTTCACAGGCCCAGGACAGTGCCTTCCCTGAGCACGAATCTGCATGCTCATATAAGCAGAATGGGTAGATGAGGCCAAAGTTTTCAGAGCGAGATCAATTTAGAAGTATATTCAACTGGGGCAAATTCTTCCATAGAATCTCTAATTAATAACTTGGGGAGTTTAATAAGCATAATTGAGTTAATTATTGCTCAAATTCAGAGACAAGAAGACTAATTTAGGCATGCAGAGATGATACAAACACATGTACAGTATGCTGATGTTTCAAAGAAAAACTAAATTTTAAATTGTCTCTTTTCTGTCTCTATGGAGGGGGCTACTCTGATTTAATTCCTTTCGGCAAGTACAAGTGTTTGTCTTACATGGCTGCCCAACTTTCCCTTCCACTTTTCCTCTAGACCATACCCATTCCATTTGCTATCCTGCTCAGCCTCTGACTTAAGGCCTCTCTTAAGATTTCTTGGCGGAAATGCCTTATTTTGGCCATGATAAAGTGTTTGGGAATTATAAATACCTGGAATATGAGAATAAGAATCAACCAGTTAATAAATGAAATAATGAACTAGTGAATGAAGGCAAACCTCAAAAACACCTCATAAGGGCATTCCTGGGGAGGGAGATCATGTAACAGTGATGATGATGATGGCGGTGATAATGAGCCATCAGAGAGTAGCTGGATTACTGAAGGTTGGTAGGTGACAAAGAGTTGGGACCTGTGCTTGAGGCAAACCTCTTCTCCAAGGAAGTTAGAGCAGGTACAACTATGCGAAGAAGAATATGATGAACAAGGACATCAGCGCTCCTTGAGTCCAGGTTGAGAGACTGACAGATCTCAAGCTTACTTTCTGCCCTTCATTCAGCAGAAATGTATTCAGTGGCTATTAATGACTGGACACTGAGGTCAAAGGACAGTGCAGTTCCATTACCAATAAGCTTTATCTTCATGGGGATGGAAACCCACAGTGACTGACCACTGATACACTGTATACTGAAAGCAGTATGTGAACACAAGGTCTAAATCTGCCTTGTGCCAAGGTTTGAATGTGGTTTGCCTATGTCCCCAAAGGCTCCTATGCTGGAAGTTTGGTTCCCAGTGTGTCAGTCTTGAGGTGGAAGCAAAATGTGGAGCTTAGAGAAAAGAGATGAAAGCATTGGGGGGTGCTGCTGTTCTAATAAAAGACTAACGATGCTCTTATAAAACTCTAATGAGATCCTGCAAGCTGGATTGTTATAAAAGAACAGCCTGGACATTCCTTCCTCTCTTGTTTCCTGTTTCACCACATGTTCTATCCTGTGTGTATTTCTGCCCTGAGACCATCCACCATGATATCTTAAACAAAAGCCAAACATCTGGGGCCACCTGACCTTGCTCCTTCTACCTTCAAATGCTAAATAGACCTATTTTCTTTATATTTTTCCCAGTCTTGAATATTTTGTTATAGTAACAGATAATGGGTGGCTTAACTAGCATTAGGCAAGTAAAGAAAACATTGATACGATATATCTTAAGGTAAACCACAGATATGCAGGAAATACATAGAACAGAGCCTTGAAGGTACAGGAAAAGTAATGCACAAAGTAAAGGCAAGATGTACACAGGTATCAAGAAGTTTGGTGGCAGGAGAATAAAGCACCTGCTGGCAGCTATGAAACGGAGGAGCTGAGAGGGCCAGAAAGCCCAAGAGAAAAGTGAGAGTGAATCCAGGTGATGGAGAAATCTGTATTAGGCCACCAGGAACCTACAGGAGGCAAGCTCAGGACCGTGTCTGCTCTGTGTGCCTGCTTCAGGAAGGCAACGGCAGTAAGAAGAGGCTGAGGGCTAGGACAGCAGTGGTGAGTAGTAACCCTTTGTCTATGAAGGAACTGTAGAAGTGCAGCCCTTCCATCACAGTTCTCTCCTCTCCTCACCCTTTAGGAGACAGGGCCAGTTGGACCACGGTTACTGGTTACTGTGCATCCTGCCCTGATGGGCTTTAGAGGTGCACTCAGACCTGATCAGTTCCTAAGTTGCACCTTAGTGAGTGAGGAAAATATTTTCTAGTTACTGGTTGGGCCAACTCTGAGAGGCCCCATTATGTGACTAGAGTATGGAACCTTAGCAGCTCATTTCAAACCTATGGCAATCAAGGAGCTGCTCTATCTCCTTCCCAGGTGAGAAGGTGGCTGTAGCTCAGCTCAATGTCCAGTCACTCAAAAGGGGCAGGTCATCCTCTCTGCTTACCAAAGAGAAGGTATCTTTCATCTAAAAAAGGGAAACGAGAGGCTGAGAGGTCTCCTGAGAAAGATGGTGTTTAGTCTAGAAGAAAGGATTCTGAGCCGGAAAAGGCTATGAGCTTTCAGATGATGCTCTTCCTGCCTCAGTTTTCCCACCCATGAAATTAGTCACCCTCATTACTAGAGGACAGTTGTGTGGATTCTGGTACACTGCTGCATCACACAAAGTCTAGAAAGATGTGTGTGTTCTACCCTTGAGCTGTGATTGTACAGACAGGCAGAGAAGCAAAACAGGTATGATATCTGAAAACCTAATGGGGGAAAACCCTAGATGTCCTTCAACAGACTAGCAACCTGTAATTCTACCATACCATACAGCATGATTCAGCAGTGGAAATGCTTGAAATATTAGAATGTCTAGGGAACAAAAAAAGATGAAGTTCAAGCAAATTAGTCTGCAGAAAACTATCCAATCCCCAAAACTTGCATAATGTATGAGTTCACTTATGTAACATTCTCAAAATGACAAACTTAACAGAAGCCCAAAGTAGTGAACACATTAGTAGTTGCCATGGTTTAGTAATGTTGGTTTGGGCAGGAGGTAGGTAGGTGTGGATACAGAAGGGCAATGCAAGTATATTTGTGGGGCTAGATAAAGGAATCTACATGTGAAAGCTTAAATACACACACACACACACACACACACTGGGCACAGAGAAATCTAAATAGTATCAATGGACTTAATGGATGTCAACATTCTGGCTACAATAACAGGCTAATGCGGTAGGTTTCCACCACGGGTAACTGGGTAGAATTCATACAGACTCACCTACAACTGCCTCTGAACCTACAATCAATTCAAACTGGAGAAGACTGAAACAACGGTGTGTGTTAGAGTACAGCAAAGTTTCTCCATCCTTTGTAGCACTGTTCTACAAGAGGAAATGTCCATGCATGCTCTGAATCATGTGTTTCAAAACTCACCTCTAGGGTCTTACTTCCTCTCTCCCTCCTTCCCCTTGCCTTGCCTTGCCTTGCTTCAACTTGCCCACTTCCCTCCCCTCCCCTCCCCTCCCCTTCCTCCCTTCATCCTTCAGAAATGCCTCTGCCTGGAAGGGATGTCACTGCTGAAGCCACAAATGGATTCCTCTCCAAGCTGCTTCATGTCCCTTGAGTCCTCAATTTGGAGAAAATATATGATTGGCAAAAACCTACCATCAGACATATTACTAATCCTTGTGCTCACATGTATGGTGAGGATTTGCATAAATTGGACATATTTCACACTCTTTACTGGCCCTTTCTCAAAGCTCCATCTTCAAAAGGCAATAGCCTAGCACTGATCCTTCAGCAAAGTAATTGGAAGACTGCCCTATGTTGCATACCCCCTTCATAGCTGGCACAGTGCTGTGTCTTACAGGATTGCCCTCCAAGGACCAGCTTCTCATCCAATCTGCCTTCAGAAGGGCCAAACATGGCCTTGAAAAGAAGTGGGTTTTTCCCCATGGACAATCCCATATAGTGCTGCCATTTCTTATCAGTCTTTCCCTTTAGGTGTTTAACACCTAGAGATTTTCAAGACAGAATGTGACGTCATTCCAAAAGGAATTGTGAACTGATGGGGCATCTTCAATGCTTCATAGAGGAACAGCCACATAGTATGAATAAAAGGAAGTCTCCTCTGCCAATCTTTTGAGAGATGGCTAGTCTCGTGTAGTTGAAATTCATGCTAATAATGGTACCAAGAGCTTAGTCATTCCATTGATTTCTCATTATTTTGGTGCTAGAAAAACACCTTAACCTCTTTTGAAACATAAAGAAGAAATGCTGCAATGCAATTTGTGTGTTTATCTAAGCTGAACAGATCTCTCATTCTTTCTTATTAATACCAACCAAAGGCTAATGCAGTTGCCAGCTAACTGCCAGACGTGCCCTCTGAGGATAACGTAGCACGAAAGAAAAGAAGACACAGTCCTCTCACTCAAAAAGGCAGTCAACTGGATGTGCAACTTCAGAGAAGACTGCTTTATCCTCGCTCTAAAAGGGTATCACAAATCTCCAGCAAGAATGTGAGGTGCAGGTTGAAGGGCTAGCTTGGTCAGTAAAGTGCTTCTTTTGCAAGCATGAGAAAGAACTTGAGTTCAAGCCCTAGAACTCACATAAAATAGTGTGGTATGGTGGTACACTTGCAATCTCAATGCTGGGGAGGCACAGAAAGGTGGATCTAGGACTTGTGGGCCAACCAGCCTAGTCTAAGATGTGAGGTACAGGCCAGTGAGAAACCCTGTCTCAAAACAAACAAAAACCCAAAATAGAACCCCTAAAGGTGGATGGTACTTCAGAAATGACACCTGAGCTGTCCTCTGACCTGCGTACACAGTGGCATGTACACACACACACACACACACACACACACACACACAAATTCATACCCAAACCCATACTGTGATGGTTTGAATGAAGAATGTCCCCCATGGGCTCCTAGTAATCGAACACTTTTTCCCCAGTTGGTGGCGCTCTTTTGGGTGGTTTTAAGAGGTGTGACCTTGCTGGGGGAAACACATCACTGGGGACAGGCTTTGAGGGTTTGTAGTCACGCCTCCTTCCAGTCTGTCACTCTTTGTTTCCGTGCCTGCTTGAATATGTAAGCATTTAGTCACGTGTGCTGCCATACTTTCCCACCATGATGGACTCTTACCCCTCTGGAACCATAAACCAAATAAACTCTTCCTTCTGTAAGTTGCTTGGTCCTGGTGTTTTATCACAGCAGCAGAAATGAAACTAATAGACATGCACAAAGAATGTCAGGTACTAGGAATTTCCTAGAGATGCCATGTATGGCAACCACCCATTAGAAAATGAGAAAGGGCCAAGATGCCAGGGCAGTTTGCTTAAAAGGAAAAGAGTGACACACCAAGTCAAGTTTCTGCTTAAATGGACACAAATGTGTTTGGCTAATACAGATTATTTTACAGAATGTGGAGAAACTTGCCAGGGCTGAAGAAAAAGGAGGTGCAGAAAAGGACAATGGTCCCAGAAGCCCATTCTTTCAAAGAAGAAAACAAAATTTCCTCCAAAAGCCTCCTACCAATTCAATGCACACCTCTGTGGTTCTAGCCTAGGAACAGCCAACCTGAGGATGTGAACGTGCCAGATACTAACTTATAAGCTGATTTTTGTCACCACTGCTCTATGAGGTTATATGAGACCATTTTTCACTCAAAATGAAACCCATTAATATAACTTCCTTTGGATCCAAATCTTTATTACAAAAATCTGTACAAAAGAAAATTTTATGAATTCCAATTTTATGAATTGGGATCCATAAATCCCAATTCTACGTAAACATGAAACTCTATGAAAATCAAGTCTAAAGCATGCCTTTAGACCCAGCACTTAAGAGGCAGATACAAGAGGAGCTCTGTTGAGATTGAGACCAACTTGGTCTACATAGCAAGTGCCAGGCTAGCTGGGGGTACAGGAGGACCCTGTCTCAAAAACCCTCCTTCCAAAAATAAAAATAAAAAAAAGATGAAGTTTGTTCTGAGTTAAAGATTTTGACTCAGACCAAAAGTGAAAAAAAGCTTACAGAGGCTTACATAGTGTCTGCCAGATAAGGGGAGAGAGACTTCAAACTGTGTGCTAAACTAACCTCTCACTGACCCAGACAACTTTTCACACCACAAAAAAGTCTTCAGGACCTGTAGAATTTCTCAAAGCAAGAACTATTTTGTTGATGGCAGAATTCCAAGTTCAGAAATAAAATTCTGCAGGATTGTTGAATTATGCTCATGACTGAAAAATATTTTCTCCAACTATAGTGAGATAAGTACCACATTCATGGAAAACTCTTTAGAGCTTCACTCCTTAAGAGTGTACTATAATGACAAGATTCCATTTTGATTTTTGAGTGAATTATATGAGAGACATGGTCATGCTATTTTAAGAGATACAAAGAATTATAAGGCTGGAGAATTTACCCCCAAGATACTCATAAGGCTATGAAGATACTAGACAAACATTCAAAATACATAAATAGAACTGAAAGGCAGTGTGATCCTGCCAAAGGATGTAGAAAACTCATGCCCTAAAGAGAAAATAAACCCCCAAAGAGCTCCAAAGAGTTGCAGAATCCTTTCTGCACATGCGTTCTAAACAAATGCCATGGTTTTCAATTACACCGTCTTCTCTCACTCATTGAGATATGATTAACTGGTTCTCATCTGAGACCCACTTATTTATGCAGCACAATCCCATCACTATGCCTGATTAAATTCAGGGTAGTTATCAAGCTCAGCAGAAATGATCGGATAGTGAACATATAAAATAAGGAAACAGGGTCTTTGAAGATGACCCTGACCCCCAAGCAGGAGCCGGAAGAGACAGATGCTTCATTCAGGTAAAGAACACCAGCATCCACAGTCTGATATTCAGTCATCCACCTGATTGCTCACCTCCTCAGCACTGAAGTAGAGCCTATTTTGTAATAAGATGCTGCCAGATGTATAGGGAGATAAATGATGAATATGATGCAAAATGAGAATGAGTGATGAGTGTTAGGGAGGAAAGGAAAAGACGATGTTTAAGATCATAAAAAGAGTTCTTCCCTTACTGGTGTGGAATAAGTCTTCCTGGGCAAGAAGACCTTTTACCTCTGGGCCTTTGAAGGATGGGTGGGTTTTGAATGTGATACATCTGACTGAAAGAGAGTATTTCCCTTGAGGAAGGACAAAGGTGAGCAGCCATGCTGGTTTGAGGACAAGACTGGACATGGCAGAAGGCTCAGCTTCTTAGACAGAAGTGTGTCTATTATGTACTAACATTAGACACACATAAAAATCACCACTGGCAGATTTATAAAAGGCAGGTCCATTATTTTAACTATCTAGTTAAAGGCATTAAGACAGGGAACTATACTTCAGTTCGGTAGGTCTCTGATACCAAATAGGCAGCCATCCATAGAATACACTGATTGCAGCTGCAAAAATTCAACAAATATGTTTTTAGCCACAAGTTTTTTAGCACAGGGTAATGTCATGACACAGGATACATGGGAACTTTTTCCTAGGCTTTTCACACTGGCAAATAGGATTGTTTCCCCATGGGACATTTTCTGGGTTATCTTAAATAGTCCCTTCCTCAATGTGGCTTTTTCATTCCCATTGGGAGTCTAAAGGAAGCGTGAGCTCACATTGCCTTGGGCTAATTTTGTTAGACAACCGGTTCAGTTTTTCCCCCAATTTTAACTTCATCATAGTTCATTATGGAGATTTTTTTTTAGAAACTTCTACAAAGTCAATACAGCTTTAAACCTGCCAAAATTGTTGAGCCCAGAGAAGCCAAATGTAAGAAATGCAGCCTATTAATGATAAATACACTTTACAAAAAAATAACTGTCAACCTATCAATCACTAGATTAGTCCTAAAACACCTTAAGAAAGGCAAGAACTGACACCCATAATCAGAGTTCATTCTCTAATTACATTAGGATAATCATTGTCCAGGCCCATTTGTGTTTGTATAAGATTATTTGATTTCCCACACTAAAAGGTCTTTTATTACCAACCATCAACACTGTAATAGCAGCCCTAAATGTGAAGAAAGCCATTTAAATTAATACAGCTTTCTGACTTTATTTCACTGTGTCAGCAGGGCCTCTCTGAGAGCTGCTGTGTGCTGCAACCAGTCCTCAGGAAGGGGACAGCTGTGAACAGCAGAGCCAGGAGGACAGAAGGGGTAGAATGGGGGAGGAACAATTAGAGCAACTGTGTTAGAGAACAGCCCAGAAGATGAAACTTGCTAAGAAAGTTCAGTGTGAAAGAGCAAGTTAGAGAACAGGTGAGGGGTAAGAATGAGAAGGAGGGAAAATAGTGTTGGCAGTGTAAGAAACAATGGCTCAACCCGGGGCATGGTGGCCCACCTAGGGAGGTGGAGGCCAAACAACTCCTCCTCCCCTACAAAAGCAATAGCTCATAGTTGACATGGAATCATTTCTTGTGGATCCTGGTCTGTCCATCCTTCTCCTATTTTTCTGAACACAGCTTATAAAATGCAGTGCTTACTTCAATTTTACTGATACAAACTTAGCACCAGGTGGCTTGTGGATTCTTCATGTGAGATATATATGTGTGTGTGTGTGTGTGTGTTGTCTGTGTCTAAACACAATCTCACAGTTGCTTACCTATGCATCCACTGATAGACACCTAAGTTATTCGCATATCTTGGCTATTGTAAATAGTGCCTTAGTAAGCATGTGATGCAGCTGTCATTACTAGCTGGTGCATCTCCCTGGAGTAGAAACTGGGGTTATAGAGTAGCTCTGTGTTTCATTTCTTTAGAGGCCTCTATATTGTTTTCCATAGGCTTATGAATCAAAAATAGGCATGTGTTACAATGACAGAAAATGAAGGTTGCATTAAGTTCTCAGAAGATATACAGAGGCACTAAATTTTGATAATATATGAACTTCTTCCAGTGATGACAGAAACACAATTCCGGACATTTTCAGCCTATCATTGAGGATTGCACATTTAAGATTAAAACCAGGGGTACAGCCTTCATTCTCTGTGGTTATTTCAGTTCAGTTCTAAACAGATATGAACCATCTTGATCACTGAGATCATTCACTGGACTTGACTTTCAGTAGTATTTGGTTGCTTCTCAAAAGTGATCTGACTCCAAAGGATGGGATGATGTGTTAACTAACACTATGTAAAGAAGACTCGGCTTCAGGTTGTGTGTATAGTCCCAAAAGAAGGTTTTCTGAAAGTCATTAAGCACATTAGAAAGCAACTGGCCTTTCAGAGTGCATATTTTAAGTGCAGGTAATTTGCTTAGATTGAATTAGAATGATGATTTGTTTGTAAACATCACTTTTATGATCTTACAGTGAAAAGTGATTTAAATGCAGGCCCACTATCTGCCTCAGGTAGCCTCTCAAATGGATGCTCACACTAGATTGGCAAGCTAGGATATGGGAGAGCACGAATAGAAAGAGGCAGGAAGTAGAACGAGGAAATGGTGGTTGGGCAAAGAACAGGTGACAGGAGAAGGGTTTAGCGTCCACCACCTCCTCAGTTTTCTTACCACACTGCATTTTCATAACCTCTGTACTCAGTCACATTGCAAACATGTATGACAAGTCTACTATGTTCATAAGTTCAAGGTGCTTATGACATCCACAAGAAAAGCAGTCAAAGGTCCTTTTACTCATAGATTCTGCTTTAGAAGGTGTAAGCAAGCAATAATCAATAACATAATAAGCAAGCCTATTACACAGCCTGTTAGAGTCAATTAAGGCGCTGGAAGTAGTTACAGCTTTAAATATGATTTTCAAAATAGACATCATTGAGAAAGTGGCAATTAAGCAAAGATTTGAAGTAGATGAATGAGTTAGCCATGCAAATATCTGGAGAAATAATATTCTAGAACAGTCATAGCAAGTGTTCAGAGTATCCCCAGAGTATACACATAATTACAAGGTAGTTGATGTGGCTGGAACAAAGAATGAAGGTAAAGGGAGGAAGATAAACAGCAAATGTTGTCAGTGGTCTATGGGTGGGGGACAAGGCTTCCTAGTGATGTGGCCTGTTAGGATCTAAGCGTCTATTCTGGAACAGCGAGTCAACTGCAGGATTTCGAGCAAAGGAGTGACATGGTCTGCTTTACATTATAAAGAATAATAATCTACTGTCTGGAAGAAGAGTGGAACTGGGGAGGCCAAGAAGATGCTATGGCAATAATCCATTCCAGCATGCTAGTGGTGGAAGTGGACCAGGCAGGCAGTCCTGGACTCTGACCTGTCCCTAAAGCCACATTCAAACCAGCTGCTCGTGTTCTCACTGTAATTCGCTACCCTCATCTTTCTACCTTATCGTCGTCTCCTCAGGAGAGCCTCTCCTTGGGCACAGGTTTCAGTTCTGGCCAGAATTTGTAAGAAACTCTTGGATGGGCCAAGCCAAGCTTCTGTACCAGCTCTGTGTGTGTTCCAGGCCTGGCCATTTCCACTGAAGGTGGGAGCTGTTGAATCTGGTCTCCAAACTCCAACACCTATTTGATCTTTATGTTTTTCAAGGACTCCCTGTTTTTCTGACAGTCTCAAGTCAGATTCCATTACCCCCTCCCTTCACCCAGATGTAGGTGGAGGGAGGTAGGCAGATCTCAAGAGCAGCGGAGTTTAAAGAAGTTAGGACTCAGTCCTCTCACAAAGGCTACCAGGCAGCTGAAGCTACTGCACTGGGCTCTCTGAAAGACTGTCTTTCCATGTTAGGTGTAATACCAAGCACATGTTTTGTACACACTTTGCAGCTTCTAAAGGGTTATCACAGCCTTTATTTCACAGGATCTTCGTAATGTCCCTGTGAAGTAGTCTCTACAGATGGAACTGTCATCAGTTTTTATCTTTTTCTCCCAATTTACAAAGTGGAAAACTGAAGATCAAAAGAATGAAATAAACTGTCCCAGACCACACAGCTGACACATGGTAGAGTCAGAACACATTTCCAAGCAGTTTCACTCCTGGTGCAGGATGCTGTCCAAACATGAAGTCAGCTCTGGGTGATAATAGAAAACAGCTTTTGAAAGCTTCTGTCTCAGCTGAAGGTCTGAAAATGTTTCACCTAGGTTTTGACCTCTAGATCTCATGACGCTTTTGTTCCCTAGAGGCAATGATACCAATCGACAAACAGGAGGTTTGTTTCTGTTCAAGTTACGTGAATGGCAAAAAAAATGAATATATGAGCTGAGAAAATGCCCCTGCAATTATCATTAGGACTTTGTTGAGTTCTGTCTGGGTGTTTGGACCTCATTCTACGACATGGAACAAACAGTTGGAGCATGTCTTTGGACATGCCTCCTTCACCTTCCTCACAAGGTTAGTGAGCAACAGAAGCATTACATCATTTACTCCAAGCCCCTTCTCTGGGCAGTGGGCAAATCAGTTCAAGGCTGTCTTCCATTTCATAGCAATCTTTATTTCTACAGCTTAGTTAAAAATAAATAAAAGATCAAATCTTATTTCAGTTTCTTAAGAAAATAGAAACTTGAATTATACTAAAAATTTGAGATGTGCCCCAGATGAAATATAAGAAGGAAAAGTTACAGATAGGGGGACAAAGACAATGTGTCATATTAAATTCTATAGCAGGGTTCAGCAGGCGGGGGGGGGGGTGACAGCAATCAGATTGCACTGTATACACATATGAAATTGCCAAAGAACAAATTTAATAAAATTTATAAAAACAAAGTGTATGGAAATGTTTGTGAAATGGCAAAGGCTGAGTTTCTGGAATTTGGGGAAGAAATTTAATAATAAAGACGCAATGGAAATCTGTCTATTGTTTCATTTTTAACTGAAGATACTCTATGTTCCTCCCCTTGCCAAATAAAAGGAAGTTCTATAAATGATCCTCATTAATGAAGTTCTGCTTTATTTAGATCTGACATAATTAGTGTACTTACACTGACTGTATCTCTTTCTACCTCTCATTCCTTACTCAGTCCTGATTGCTGCATTTTGACACTAGTAGGAAGCTATTTTAACTGTGGACTTGTATATATAGCTACCTGTGTGCTCTCTGCATTGATATTTTTAATGGCATACTGATGCCAACTGAGTACATCTGAAGAACCCTTCACATTGCTCCACAACCCTCAAATAAAGATGCAAAACATCTATTGATTCCGAGTTCTTTCTCCACCCAGCTGCCCATGTCAAAGGCTTGGACTTGCTTGTCACCTCCTCCATCACCTCTGAATTTCTATCCATCATCACATCCTTTTGCTTCTTTCAATGTATATTTTAGTCTGCCTTCTTCTCTCCTTGATCACAGCACTTTTACCACGTGTCCTATTGTATGGCTTGATGCCCCATCCCATCTTGAGGCATGCGAATTTGTTCTCCTCCTGATGCATATATTCCTCACAGTTTTCAGTGGGCCAACTTGCTCTTACTCTCCAGCATTTACTCAGCACTGTCTTCTCTCTTCTCTCTTCTTCCCTCAGCTCCCCATCTCAAAGCAAAGCTCTGTCTGTCTCAGTCCCACTCCATCAAAGATGCACTGTCTATTCTGTCCAGCATCATTGTCAGTCTTTATAAATAACTTGTATGTTTATACATTTGCTTATTTTTTGTACATGTATGTGTATATATGTGTGTATGTTATCTCTGTGTGTATGCAAGTGTGTGGGTGGTTTCCTGGGCATGTAGTGTGTGTGTGTGTGTGTGTGTGTGTGTGTGTGTGTGTGTGAATAAGGTTGACACTAGATGTTTTTTGATGGCTCTCTAACTTATATATTGAGGCAGGAGCTCTCACTGGACTCAGAGCTTACCAGTTCGGCTCCTGTGGCTAGCCAGTTTATTCCTGGGATTAGGGAATGTACTTCCTGTGCTGTGATTACAGGTAGGCCACCAAGCCTACCAGGCTTTCACCTGGGTTCTGGGGATCTGAACTCTGGTCCTCATTCTTGTGTGGCAAGCACTTCACCCGTGGAGCCATCCCTCCAGACTATTTGCCTATTTTGTAGCATATACTTCAAAATAGTAGTCAATATAAAATCCATGAAGGAAGAGATTTGTTGTATTATTTTTACTTCTACATCCCTAATTCTTAAAACTGTATCTACATAAGTGAAAATATGTATTTTCTAAATAAATGAATAAATCAAGAGCCACATAAGCAAAACACACTTTTTAAAACATTTATTTTTATTTTTTATTTTATGTGTACGAGTATTTTGCCTGCATACATGTAAGTGTATCACATAGAGGTCAAAAGAGGGCATCGGATATCCTGGAAATGGAGTTACAGAGGGTTGTTAGCTACCACATGGATGCTGAGCGTCAAAAACCAGGTCCTCTAGAAGAACAACAAATGTTCTGAACTGCTGAGTCATCTCTCCAGCCTTCCAAACATTGTGTTTTTCCACAAATAGATACATTTTGGGTGGTAGATATACAGTTGCCCTTATAAGTTATCTGGTTTACATCAGCAAATTCACACACACACACACACACACACACACACACACACACACACACACACACCATAACCATACCTGAGCTATTTCTCCTTTTTTCACTAGGTGAGAAATCTGAAGACAAAGAAAGAAAGCCCTGATTACACAATTACTGGCAACCCATGGAGTCAAATGTTCCTCTCAATATGCTTCTTTCACATTTTAATGCTAACCTAAAAAGTGGATTGTTAATAGGAAATATTATATACTGAAGCTATCCAAGACTTACCTGATAAATAAGATCAACATTCATTGTTATTATCACTGGAATGCTGAATGGTCAGGCCATCCTGTCCTTTCTTGATCCAAGAGTTCTCCAGAAGCTTCCCTTTTGGGTACCTGGTCTACCTTGGCACTGAGTCTCCATTCAGCCAATACAAAATTCTCCATTTCATCTTCCTCATCAACCATTGTATCTGCTGGCTACTGTAGTATGTCACACAACCAGCTTATTAATGCAAATTAGAAGGCATTCTCCAAGAAATGCTCCAATCAATGCACTGTTGATTTCCACAGGAACCAGTTGTTTAAGTAATTGAGGGAAAATAAGCCATTGTTACTTCATAGCTACCTCTGGAGGCTGCTTACAATTGAACACTCTTGTAACTGAACAGGGAGAACAACGATTTCTGGCTGCCTGGATCAACAGACTAAACACAGATGCTCCATCCTTCTCTAGTAGGATCTGGTTATATTTTTATCAGATTCTAAATTTTACTTCCAAAGGGCTTCATCATTTCCATATAGTCCCCATTGGCACAGCCAAGCAGGATCAATAAAAATATAATTTTATGGACAGCAGCAAGCACAAATGTTCCTGATGCATTCTAGTCCCCAAAGCCAGAGTCCAACACGCTGAGACCAGCTGGGGATTTGCTTTAAGCTACCATCAACTCCCAACATCTAAAATTTCCCACTGGAGAAAAAACACTGAAAAAGCTACATATACGCTGGGTTCCATCTTGCAAGGCAGCATGTTGCAAACCTAACTGCTGCCTTTTCTAGGGCAATTCTAAGGGATGGAAAGAAGAAGGGAAAGGGGATGAAGGAGCATCAGAAATGTTCTGGTGATATTTTAGAATGATCAACACCATACCTGCCTCCCTCCTTTTCTTCCTTCCTCGCTTCCTTCCCTTCCTTCCCTTCCCTTCCTTCCCTTCCCTTCCTTTTCCCTTCTCCTCTCCCTAATCCCCATACATGGTTATTGAGATACACAATTCACCCATTTGAAGTGTTCAATAGCTCTTGGTATATTCACTGTGTTGCACATTCAGCATCTCAATCAATGTTAGAACATTTTAATCATCCTCAAAGAGATGATTATACCCTTTTAAACTCCCAATCTCTCTATCTCCTCAGTCTTGGTCACCACTGATACTCTTTGTTTGATCTTTCTAGATATACCCATTCTGGAAATTGTACATATATGGAATCACTATACTTTGTCTTATTTTTTTAATAAAATGTATTCAAGATTCATGCATGTTGTAGCATATTGTATATGACCAAATAATATTCAATTGCTACATTTACAACTACATTTTGTTTATCCACATATCTACTTATACATTAGAGTCAGTAGCACATTTGGGTTGTTTATACCTTGGAGGCTGTTTTGAATAACTTCATTAAGAATACTGATGTAGTTATGTGGGTGGCACAAGCCTTTAATCTCAGCACTCAAAAGGCAGAGGCAGAGGTAGAGGCAGGCAGATCTCTGTGAGATCAGGGCCAGCCTGGTCTACATAGGGTGTTCCAGGTAAGCTGGGGCTCAACAACAACAACAACAACAGCAACAACAAAAAGAGTATTTCTGTAAACAATTATCTGGAGATATGTTATTTCCCTTGGGTGTATGGCTTGGCGTGAGATTACTGGACAGTATGTTAACTATCACACTTTAGAGATGCTGCCATATGGTTTTTATGTGAGCTTTTCTATTTCTCTTCTAAAAAATATTTAATTTTGTGCATTTCATATAATACATCTAAATTATATTTAGATGCCCTCCCCTATCTGCACTCCCCATAAGCCCCCTGTGAGATTTCATGCTTTCTGTCATACATATTAAGGCATATGGAGTCAATTTTGTGTCCCCAAATGTCCCTCAGTGTGAGTCCATCCACAGGAGCCTGGTCAGCCTATCTAGTATCACTCCCTTAAAGAAGATCGATTCTCCCTCACCCAGCAATGATCAGTTGCCAATAATTCCTCAGCTAAGGTTATGGATTCTTACCCATTTTCCCACTACTATGCTAGGTTTTTGTCTGGTTTGAGTTTGCATGGGTCTTTTGCATGCTGTCACCATTGCTTTAAGGTCATATGAGCTAGTTGCCAGCTGTCTGGAACACTGTTTCCTTGTGGTCATCTACCACTTCTGGCTGTTAGTCTTTCCACCTCCTCTTCCACAATGGTCCCTGAGGTTGGGCGGCAGAGGTTTAATATAGGCATCCTATCTGGGCAGGGGGGACATGCATTCTGCATTTAGGCTAGTTGTAGCTTTCTGTGTTAATCACCATCTGTTACATGAGGATGCTTCACTGATGAGAGTTGAGGAATGCATTAATATTCTCTCTTCCCCCTGTTCTGCTATGTTCCCTGAGCCTGAGGTGTGGAGGTTGCATTCCAATTTCTTTACAGCTCCACCACCACTTGCTATTATAGTCATGCTGTAGATGTGTAGTATAACTCACTGTGATTTTGGCATTCCCTACCCTGATTATGGATGATGAGCATGCTTTAGATGTGTGTACTGTCCACTGTCAGATCTTCTTGAGGAAGTACATACTCAGATTAGTTGTTCATGTCTTTAAACTTGGCTTGTTAGTAAGAGTGCTCTTTACCTACTGTTTTCTTATAAATGAGTGTCATGTGACTTAGAATGTTAGATGCATGTCTCTGCCCATTATAAATCATTAAATAAAATAAATTCTCTTTCTACCAAAGAAAAAGAAATAACCTGGTCTTGTTCCTTGTTTCCTCCTTTCACAGATTCCCACTAACATAGCCATATTTGTATGTTATTCTGAAATCTGTGAACAGTTATTGACCATATTCAAATATGAACAAAGACATTTGGTGAATGGTCTGCTTGCCTCTAATCTAAAGTGAAGAAAACCCTAGAGCTAAACAGACCTACAGTTTCTGTTGCTCAGTGTTAATGTGAATTTGAAAATACATTCTTTTGATGAAGGTACAATAAAAACCAATGAAACATCATTGCATATAACAAGTGCTCATTAAATATTGGCCTAAAGAATAAAATGCACAAATGGTCTTTGTGAGGGGCTGGATGTTAAGTGCTTGGCTTTTATCATTTAGAAAAGCAGATGAAGGGGTGGAATCATTTCCTTCTTGGTCTGAGAGGTTTTGATCTTCTGAATGTCACTAATGTCTTGATGCCCTGAATGTTTTTCTAAATCTGTACAGGGACAGACAGTCATTCGAAGATTGATAGCCCTATCTACAACTGAGTCCATTTCCCAGTGTAGGTCATACGATATACATGAGATAGTTTTTATCTAGTTCTGGAAGATAAACAGATCTGAGTTGTATGTGATTATCAGACCAACCTCTTACTCAGGCCCAGAAGGGTGTTTAAAGTCATGGGCCTGAAATTCTGTTACCCTGGCAGTTAGAGCTGCTCTCTGAGTCTCTCTGTGGATTGTAGCCCTGTTTCTGCTCCTGCTTCTCTGCTCTTTGGCCCTTACTTGATCTTCTGCAATCATAAGCGCTACAAAGGGATAAGCTTTGAATTTCTGCAACATTTTAGCTGTTTATTTATGGACAAGTCACTTAATATCTCTGAGTCCATTTTTTCTTCTATACATTTAAGATGTTAAATATGTTTCCTCCATTTTCCTGTTCTTGAGGATAGTAGCTGAGATAATATAGGAGAGCACCTTATAAAAAGTTAAACTCAAAACAAATTTCACTTGTGGTTGCTCTAATTGCCTACTAACCTGTAAGGAACCATATAGTAGCTGCTTCTGTTTTTGCTCTTTTCTTTTTAGCTCTTATTAATATGGCATTTGGAATGAGTTTCAACAAATTTCTAAAATAATGACTGGAGAAAAATGGCTTTTTTTTTTTTTTGGCCTCGTGTTT
>NW_008356058.1:2445979-2455635 GCF_000622305.1 Nannospalax galili
GAATTATTTTCAAAAATTTTTTAAAAAAATGACGGGGGAAAAATGGTTTTTTTTTTTTTTGGCCTCGTGTTTCTTCTCTTCCAACACAGAATTTAAGAGAATATGCTGAAAAATGGCTATTTGAATGCTTAAACATTCCTTAACCCAATCCAAACAAATGGCATCTATACTCTGGGGGTGGTAGATGGTGAATGGAGCCACTACAACATTCTTGTGAATTACACATGCCAGAACATGTCTCTATCTAACTCATGGCTGGTGGAGCCAAAAGAATCTTGCGTCCATAAGTTTCAGGCTATCTTTCTATTTCTCCTTGGTTGATATAAATGGCGTATGAAAAGACTGCCCCTGGGTGGTCTCGTTTCTCTTTAGTTGGACAAGAGGAGAAAGCCTAGGGGCAAGTAAAAATGTCTGTCCCACCCACTGAAGAACCCACCTGGCCTTTGTATGAGTCACTAATTAAGAGAAAACCTTGGAAGGCATCAAGTTGTTAGTCTTTCAGTTTAGTCAAGGATAACTTTCCAGAGCAGGAGGAGGTGATCCCCAAATTGGAAAGAAGCCAGGAGTGACTGCTCCCATTTCTGTCACTCAAAATGCTGCAGTTGTTCAATGACCACAAAGATAGTATTTTCCAGGAAATGAAAACCACTAATGGACATTATTTTGGTAATTCAAATTCTTCTTTCATGACAAACACCTGCTCCTTTTGGAAACAGATTTAATGATGATGTTTATCCATTTATATTTGTATACTGCTGAGCCCACTGACAGCACTCAATAAATAATAGATAATGATAATAATAATCCTGATCCAAAGTCTTCAGGAGGAGAAAAATAAGACCCAGAGATTTATTGTTGGCATATGCTGTAAAAATCGATCTGGCTCCTTAAATAGAAGAAATGCCTTGAGGGAAGAGAATCCATTGATTTATGATGCAAAGAAAATGTAATTTTAAGAATTACAATAATAACTGCAATAATCAATGTCCTATACACCCCATAACAACAGAAAGAAAAAGAAAACAACATTCAAAATAATGCAAGCTCTTACTTTAGGAAATGAGGAAGTTTTCAGGGCACTTTTATGTTCCTGGATTCAGCAGTAAGATCTGTTCAAGATAAAAACATGTCCAATTTGTTTGCTTCTGGAGGAGATAGGCCATTCACCTTAGGTGGAGAGAACCAATATTATTCTCATTGGCTCTCTAACTCTCTACCCAACCTCACTAGCACAATCATCTGTATCTCATATACTTTACTTCAATTATAAGTAAGGGTCACGCTAGCTTAGCTATAGGCCACATCTCATCGCTAGACTCCCCTCCTCTACTGCACCCTTCATTTTGCTTCCACGGTATCTTCATAAAGCACAAAAGGTCCCTTCTGGGATATTTTGATGATTTCTTATTGCTTATGGAATGTAATTCAGAATCTACACCAATGACCCAGTTCCATCTTGGCTACATAGCTTTGTGTCACACCATCTTCTCCCTTCTGAAATTTGTCTACTAGCATGTTTACAGTGCCTTTTATGCTCCATGTATCTATGGCTCTGATCAGATTTCTAGCATGGTATTCACTGCTTGATGTGCTGAAATACACTTATGGTGCAGCTCAACTGTTAGCCCTTTTTGTAGTCTTCTGTGGTGCCTTAAACATTTCTTTGGTTATACATACATACACCACACACACACACACAGAGAGAGAGAGAGAGAGAGAGAGAGAGAGAGAGAGAGAGAGAGAGAGAGAGGATTAAGGAGTACATGTCACAGGTACCTAAATATGTACTTACTGAATTCCATTGCTATGGAAAGGACACTCATAGGAGAAAGCACTAGTCCTTTTAAACTTCATGGTCTCTGGCCTCCTGAGTATTGTGCAGAACATGGAATAGGTAATAGATAAATGCTCACTGAAAGCCATTGCTTTAGGGAGAGAGTGCCTGAAGAAAGATGCTGGTTACCCCCAATGTACACAACATAGGCTGTTCTGCACATCCCCAGCCTATCTTTACCAAACCCCGTTCTGACTTTGATTAAAATGTCTTTAATATATTGAAGTCCCTTTGCATTATAACACTCATTTTGGCACCCAATCAAGCTCCATTGATGAAATCAAAGAGATTACATTCTGCGATCAATCACATAGTTCTGAAAACATCTCTATGATACCTGTGTAAGATTAAATTGGTTCGGGAAGAGGTATGGGTTTAAAAATCATAATAAAAAATGGCTTTTAACTTCAAAAGTGTTACGTTTATAAGCAATGTTACAGTTGCCTCTTACATGCCTTTACTTTCCCATTAGATCACAAGCACTATAAGAAAAGGGCATATCTTCTTCTCCATAGTTATGAGAAGCCCTAAGTAGAGTCTTGACATAAAATAGATGATCAGTAAATATTTGTCTCGTGAAGTATATTGCCATACTATGTCAAGAGTGGCCCTGAAGGAGTAGCACAATAGATCAGAGTATTTCTACATTTTCTCTCTAAGGCAAGACCATTCCAAACACTTTCTTGGTCATAAAAGATCAGACAAGGAAGTGACATAGGGTTCCTTTGCCAAGTTCCACATAAGAAAGCACAGTTCTCAGATATTCATGAGCTGCTGAGATCATTGTACCCCTGTTTTTACAAACTGAAGAAAGAACTAAACAGGATCAAGGAAAATAAATGCAGGAAGAACAAGGGGGCTTAACTAATTCTTCATAATGACTTTGAGGTTCACTGCACCGTGCCAGGTGTGTAATTTCTTAAACTCTAAACCAGTTCTGCCCCTGAGCCTCACAAGGTGCTATTAGTGGGTTTCTTAAGCATTGCGGTGGGTTTTAATGCCAGCTAAACATATCTACCTGCATAGTTACTCTCCTTATTTTTTATCCAGTGGTACCCTGATGACTCCTTTCTACCCAGCAACCTTCTCAAAGGCAAGATGCTTCTCAGAGGAAGATGCTTGTGAATATTAATCTTTGCAAAATTAGAAGGCAAATGTAAGCTCCTGGACAGAGGCTAGTTTTCAGTTCTCTTTCTAGGCAAATGCTTCTTGATACCAGAAGGGTTAGCTTGTGAGCTAAGCACCAACTCTGAAATGTAAAACCATGTTGCCTTTTAATAGCACTGAAAGACTTAGGGACAATCAAATGTTATTTCTTCCCTTTTATGCAAACACCATAACAGAGTAATGGAAGTAAATAACAGGGTGAGTACAGAGGGTGAGGGACAACTGAGACCCTCCACAGCAAAAGCAAATCAAATGAAGGGTAGCCTAAAAGTAGATGCATGGTCAATCACATAGTTGCATAGAGGCTGGACACTTGCAATGGATGAGCCTCTGAAATACTGAACAGCTCTTTATTTGCATGACTGGGACATATAGGCTTGTTCCTGTAATCTTGGAGACCCCAAAGGCTTTCTGTAAACAGACACAATGTATAATGTGACATGTCCCTTTCTGAAGAAGATGAGGCAGACAAGGAAGCCAGCACATTGCTGGGATAGACTTCCTGGAAAGTGTGGTCTGTTCCAATTCTTACCAAAATGTTTTCCCCTGCATTAAATAAAGCTCTCCTCAGCCTGGGGAGTGGAATCTATTGAAACAAACAATGCAATATTTTAGTATCATTACAAATAAGATAGCATTGTAGAGGAGAGATTTTTCCTCTTCTCACCAGCAATGTGATCTGTTGTCAGGATATAACAGACCTTTAGAATTTTGTCCTGTGAAATCTGAATGGGTGGAGGAGGTATAATTTAGTTCTAGAGTGAAATATTTCTTTTTTTCTAGAACCCACTCTTTAGTAAAAGATCATCAAATCTTTATGTTTTCATTCAAATACAGAAACCATATCACTTCTAAGTTCTATACTAAATTGGGCACATGGTGTCTACTGAGAATGTGAGAGCAGGAGAGGCTCCCACAGCTCTGAGCCTCTTTGCCCCATATAGCTACTTATCATAGGGGATGGAGGTCTTGAGAAGCCTGGATGAGAGGAAGGAGTAATCAACATGAAGAAGCCAGTCTTTGGGTGCAGTGTGGCGCTCTCTGGAAGGAGAAATGTGTTTATGGCCATGGATTCTGATTTGATAGTAACACTGCTGCAGAAAGTATTGATTTGGCAAAAGCCAGGGCTATCTAGCAAGTTTGAGCCATCTTAGTACAGGTGCCCGTGTTCTATTGACTTTACTTCCTCCTCACTTCAATGGAGCAAACATGAGCTCAGTAAAGAAGGGTTCCAAATAGTCTCTCATTAGACAGATGTAAGGAGAAAAATGATGGAAGGGGGAGGTGTTTCCTCTGGAGCTTTACTGCCTCACTCTCAGGCCCAGTTTAAAGACATAATAATCAATCCAGACAGGTTGAAGGACTCCTTTCATTTAAGGTAGTCATACTTGCTATGCAAGTAGAAAATGAATAAAATTAAGATTTTTTTCAAAGCAAACAAAGCTTCACTTGGATTTCATTTCAACTCAATGATTTGTGTATTGACAGATATGCTGAAACTATTTATTTACATTCCATGTTGACTGTTAAAGATCCTTCACGTTAACATAAAATCCAATGGAGACACATTTTCACAACCACACAGGTAAAGTCTTCAGCAGCTTTACTGGATTTTCACAGCTCTCAGTTAAGAAAATGAAGCAATGCTTGCAAAAAGTAAATTTGATCACAGAGTGCATTCAGTATCTGTAGCAGACACATTAAGCATATTCAGTATAAGAGCAGAAGAAATGGGAAACATAGCTGAGTCCAGAGCTGACCAAGTAAGGCAAGCCCTCAATCCCAACCGTCTGAAGCACCCCCCCACCATGGGAGCCCTCTCTAGCTGAACCACCACATGCAGCCTTGTCATAAACCTGGACAGGTAGCTCCCAATTTCTGATTGTCCCCTCCCCATACCCCAGGAGCACCCAGCAGCCCAACAGTCCCGTGTGGCCTGGCCTAGCTGGACCCTCCACCCAAACATCTATAATACCTGCCCTGCCCTGGGAGCCCCTCCAATCAAGCCACCACACTTGGCCCCACAAAAAAATTAACAAAGCAGCCATTCAATCCTGGACCATCCCCAGCCCCTCCTCTGCATTGAGAGTGCTCTAGAAGACCTGCCACAAGGGTCCCCCTGCAGTGAGGATTTGATAAGGGAGTCCCTTCACCCTGACCTACCCTTGATTCCTTCTGTCTCTCCTAAGCCTCCCAGGCTGCTTCCCTTCTTGTAGGCTCTTGCCCAGTAGGCTGAAATTGCATAGCAACACAAAACCAACCATTTGATTCTAGATAACCAGACCTCATTGGAAAAACACAAACAATATGAAAAAACAAAACAACACGCCATCCCCCAACACGCACACTAAAGCATCAATCTCATAGTAATGGTCCCAAGGAGAATGACTTAGATGAAATTCAAGACACAGAATTCAAAGGAACAATTATAAACATGTTCAAAGAATTTAAAGAGGACATGAACAAAAAACTGAATGAATTGAGAGAGGACATGAAATAAACTGTTTGAAATCCAAGAAAATACAAACAAACAGCTGGATGAAACAAAGAGGACAATTCAGGATATAAAAATAGAACTCAGTAAAGAGATAGGAATACTGAAGAAACACAAAGTGAGGCTAGAATTGAAAAATTCAATCAGGCAAATAAAAAACTCAGCAGAAAGCATCATGAACAGAATGTATCCTGTGAAAGTCAGGATAAAACGGCTTAAAGACAAGGTAGGTGCACTGGATGATTTACCTGAAGAAAATGATAGACTTTAAAAAAATGAATGAAATGTGCAGGATTTTGAGGACACTATGGAAAGATCAAATGTACAAATAATGGGTATAAAGAGGAATTCTGGGTTAAAGGCATATAAAATATTTTCAATAAAATTAGAAGAAAACTCTCCAAATCTAGGGGATAAAATGCCATTTAGGATCTAGAGGCCTATAGACAGCACTAGAGAAAATACAACATAAAGTATTTTAGCTGAAACACTAAAAACAGAATTAAGAAAAATATTGAAAGCTACAAAAGAGAAAAGCAGTCATGCATAAAAGCATACCTATGAAGAATAATAGATGATTACTTGACAGAAACTTTTAAAGTCAGAATGGCTTCAAAAAATATATACTCCAAGCTCTGAAAGCTCATAACTGCCAGTCCAGGATACTATGCCTAGCAAAGCTATAGTCCATAATTGAAGAAATTAAACTTTCCACCATTAAAACAAACTAAAAGCATTTATGAGCACCAAGCTAGCTCTACAGAGGATGCTCTGTAGCAGGAGGCCTCCAAAGATGGCATGGACCCAGAGCCCTGGGATTCAGCAAGAATTCACTTCACTTCTTGGTCCACAAATAGCCCACCAAAAGGAGCCCATGTCTCCGTACCCTGCTCCGGAGCCCAGTGACTGCTGACAGACTGCATGGCGCGGACCAATCAGAAAACAATATGCTGACGAAAGGACTTGGGGGCGGAGAAAAGGGAAATATAAGGCCTGCCCCCTCCTGCATTAAATGAGCCTACAGCACTTCACCTAGTGCTTGCTTCTACCCAACTCCCGTGTGTCATGACTCCGCGCCTCTTGTCCCCCCCTAATTGGCAGGGGACCCAATCCAGGTTAGGGTCTTCAGAGCTGGCCTGAGGAGAGCCTGCAACACCTGGTGCCTGAACAGGGACCCCTGCCCACGGTGTTGGCGACACCCAGAACCTTGGTTCGTTTGGTAAGTAGGCCCCTGGATTTGTCTGTTTCTTCAGCTGCTAAGTGAGTAGCCCCCCTCTTCTGTCCCCTCTACCCTGTCTGTCATCTTTATTGTTGGACTAGTTTGTTAGATCAGGGAGGCACACTCCGCCACATGGTCCCAAAGCCCACGTCAGCACCTCTCCCCTCTCAGCTCCTCCCGGTGAGTTCACATAAGGGCTGATCCACCCCGAACTCAGAGCCCAGGCTTCGGGTCACCCTGTTGCCTGTCCCCAAGACACCATGTGAGCATACGGCTGGAGGTGTCATGGCCTCCATAAGTCTCTCACTGAGCACAACACATTTGGATCCGATACACCTTTACATGTCGGGGAGGTTTACATCCAGGTGGCTCACAGTGCTTCTTTGCTTCCTTTGTGCCCCCTTGGAAGTCACCCTCGTCTTCTACTTTTGTGACGAATTCTCCTTCGCGATCCCCTTCCACAATGGGCAATTTACCACCACAATGCAGGGAACCACAAATGGCAGCACTCAAGGTGCTCCTTAAAACCAGAGGGTTGAAAGTGAAACCAAAAGATATCAAACACTTTTGGGATGAAGCCACTAATTTGGCTCCGTGGGTCTCCCCTGAAAACATGTGGGACCCTGACAAGTGGTTGCGGGTCCTCCTCCTGGCCCGAAAAAGGGAGGTTGGGTCAGGGATCACTCCCCCCGCATCGTTCCTACCGATCCTCCTAGCCGTCATTGCTAGCCTTAAATCCTCTCCTGAGGAAGTCATCTCAGCCTACAACAAACACTACGGGGAGCAATCTAGTGTAGATCTGGCTATTACCTTGACCCCAGACCTCCCAGACCCCCTGGACCTGGAGGTGGAACACAGCCTCTGTGCCCACTTCCAATAAGGAAGGAGCTCCTTTTCCTATATCTCAGGATACTCTCCTAGAGCTACCATGCCCCAAAATTCCCCTGCCCCATTACCCGTGGAAGGAGTTACCCTCTTCCCCACCAATAACCATCCCACCCCTTCCCCTACTACAGTGCCCCTCCCTCCTAGGCTGCCCTCCTTAAAGCCTCACCTGCCTTTGTCCGCATTTCCAGTTAATGTTGGCCCTGATGCGTTGCGGCATCCATGGCTGCCCACCCCACTTGCTGACCTTGCTCTTATCCACAAGGCAGCTGAGCAATCGGGCCCTGACTCCCCATATTTTGAACAGGTTCTTCACCAGTGGTCCTTACAGTTACAAACCCACTATGATTGGTATAGCTTACTAAAGGCAGTCTTAGAATCCTCAGTCTTTCTAAACTGGCGCGCAGCCTATGACGATCAGGCTGAAAACCAGGCACACCTAAATCTCCAATATGGCCTCAACATTATGTTGGACATGCTCACGGGACGCGGACAATATACTGACCCCCTCTCCCAGTCTACTATTGGCCTCCATGCCTATTTTCAACAAGTTTCCAACTTGGTCTTTAAGGCCTTTAAATGTTGCTCCCCCCATGACCCACAAGTCTTTTTCCATAATTTGATTCAACAGTCAGGGGAGTCCTTCACGGACTTCCTTACCCATGCCACCGAGGCAGTAGAGTGGAGGGTGGAGTCTGGACCCACTGGAGAGGTGCTTATCAAACAATTAACTTGGGAGGGACTAAACATCCCTACTTGTAATGCTATTGTCCACAATGATAACATTCACAAATGGGTACTTGCTACTAGAGACTTAGACCCTAGGGCGGGCCCTATTGAGGCTTTGACCACCTCCTTGGAGACTCTTTTGTCACAAGGAAAACCCACCCACTTTGATGCATGGGAAGGCTGCTGGAACTGTGGGGGGCTTGGCACTTTCGTAGCCACTGCCCAAGAGGTACAGCCTGCCCGAAGACTCGCTGCCCCAAGTGCAAAAGAGGGTTCCATTGGGCTAAAGACTGTAGGTCACAGCCTCAACCAGACTCGGCTTCTTTAAACTCCACCTGGGGTGCCCCCTCAGCCCTGCCCACAAGAGGGGAAACGAGACAGATATTATGGGCTTTCCCAACCCTCAACCACTCCCCACTAATGACCTGTTCCTAGATGGAACTGCCATAAAGGGCCTAGTAGACACAGGGGCTGATGTCACCATTATATCAGAAACTGAATCCCTTAAATTCCCTCATTGGAAATACTGGCCAGGCCCACCAATAAAAGGAGTTGGCAGAAAACAAGATACCAAGCTGGTCATACGTCCAGTATTTTGGAAGGACTTGGATGGGAACCAGGGCACAGTTACCCCCATAGTAGCAGACGTTCCCCGTAACTTATGGGGCCGAGACGTCCTAGAGGACATGGGGTTGGTCCTTACCTAAGATGACCGTGCCTTTTATGATGATATCATGCTCCACGATAACTTGGGACTATCAGGCAAAGGACAACACCTTGCCCATCACCCCCAATCCTAACGGCCACTGCCCGCCCGGGATCGACTCCAATCCTGGCCCCCGAGCCGATCCCCATCACCTGGCTCTCTAATGATGCCATTTGGGTGGACCAGTGGCCTATAATAGAACCTAAATTATCTGCCCTCAAAAATTCGGTAGCTGAACAATTGAGGCTTGCCACATCGAGCCCTCTCTCAGTAAACATAATACCCCAATATTTGTTATTGAAAAGAAATTGGGGAAATACAGACTCCTCCAAGATCTTAGAGCAGTCAATGCCCGGATGGAAAAGATGGGCTCACTACAAGCAGGCTTACCACACCCTACAGCTATACCCCCATCCCATCATATCATAGTACTTGATATCCAAGATTGTTTCTTCCAAATCCCCCTAGCGGAACAAGATAGACCTCACTTTACCTTCACAGTATGGGAGCCCAACTTTCAAAAAACAGCCAAGTGATACCAATGGAAGGTACTACCACAGGGTATGAAAAATAGCCCCACAATCTGTCAATTATATGTTAATAAGGCCTTAACCAACATCCC
>NW_008356058.1:2456780-2534378 GCF_000622305.1 Nannospalax galili
CACTCAATATATTCTCCAATGGCCAGTATGTGGTTCAGGCCCTCAGATGTCTTCCCTTTGCTCAGGTAAAAGGCCACAAGGATCCCATCACCAGAATGATGAGAGCTCTCCAGATTATCTTAGATAACAGACAATGGCCCTGGCACATCTCCTACATAAGATCACACACCTAGATCCCTAGGATCTTGGAAAAGAGAAATGACAAAATAGATAAATATTATGTCTGTACAGATCCTCTAGAACCAGCCAGAGCCTTACACCAACAATTTCACCTTTCTCCTCGCAGTCTGCACCACCTTCTACCTGACCTACCCACCTCTCAATGCAAACATCTGAGCAGATCTTGCATTACATGTGCACCCCTTGCTAACTTAGGCCCCCTCAATCGATATGGAGTTAACCTGCATGGTCTCCTACCCAATGCCCTCTGGCAAATGGATGTCACCCATTATAACTCTTTTGGTAATCTTAAGTATGTCCATGTCATTGTTGACACCTACTCCTCCTTTCTTTTTGCCATTGCTCAAACCGGTGAAAAGGCCTCATATGCCATTAAGGTGGTCAAATCAGCAATGCTGGTAATGGGAGTGCCATGGACCCAAAAAACTGATAATGGGCCAGCTTGTACCTCTCTACAATTCCAATCATTCCTGTCAACATGGAAAATTAGCCACTCCCTTGGCATCCCTTATAATCCACAGGGACAGGCCATTGTGGAGTGGGCAAATAGGACCCTCAAAAAAAATTACAAAAATTTCCTACTCCTGAGTCTAAAAGGGACCAACACCAGGCTCTAATTGAAGCTCTATTCAGCATTAATTTCCTGTTCTTCGATGAAAATGGGTTGAGCCCAGCTCACAAACACTGGGCTACCATACCTAGGCCCACACCCCTGCCACTAGTGAGATGGAAGGACCCCATAACATGTCAATGGCAACCGCCTGCCCCCTTGTTAACAAGAGGGCGAGGTTATGCTTTTGTGTTTCCTCAGACAGAAACAGCCAATATGGATTCTAGTGAGAGATGTGAGACCAGCAACCAACCAACAGGACCCCCAGGACCCAGAGACCTTGCCACTATCTGGATAATTGGATTGCTCTTCCCTGCCCCTGCCACGGCCCATGATCTCTGGGCCTTGGTCCCCTCCCCGCCTATACTCTTGCCCTTATCGCTTCATTCCCCAGCCTACCCCACCCTCTATTCAACTAATTCTACGCTTGGCCTCCCCATCATGGACTCAGTTACTTCCTGGGAATCACTCAATGGCTCCTGACCCCTAAATAATTCTCTATGCTTCACTACCAACAATGCATCCTCATGCATTGGGCTGTTCAACCTGACCATCCAAGATGCGTGAACCCGTGGCCCTTTGGGTTCCAGTCACCAGTGCAACCCACTTCCATGCTGTCACCCTTAGAAAGCGGACAGCTTTGTCACAAGTCCCCTGCTTAAAACGGGATTTCGGGGTCACTGCCGCTCTCATCTCAGCCATATCCTTGCATTAGGGTCAGCTGCCACTGCTGCAATAGCTCTCACCCAATCCTCCACTACTGTGGAGACACTCAATGAGGCTATGTCCAAAACCTCCTCTACCTTTCACACTCAGTCCCTTATCAATCAGCATCTTCACCAGGCAATTAATGTATTACAATAATAAATTGATCTCTTAAGTGAAGAGCTGGCAATTACCAAAGACATGGCTCTGCTAGCTTGTGACCCTCACTTTAGGTCACTTTGTCTCACCCCCTATAAAGTACAGAATATTACTGAAGCGCACCTACAACTCACGCACTATATTCACGGCCACTGGAATCAAAAGTCTCTTAATTATTCTATATTACTAACTAATCAAATTATTGCTCTAAATTATACCTGCACCCCCATGCTGGGCATCAATTCAGGGTTCTTAGAGAAAATCTGGTCTAATCTAAAAGCACTGTTTGACCCGACTTGGATCGTCACTTACCTGCTCCTGACAAGCGTAATTATTCTTCTCTTTCTACTTAAATGCCTTGTTCTTTGTTCCCGCAGTCAGAAAAAATTCAATCACTCGGTGTATCAGGCCCTCAGAGTAATACACGAAGATGATTTGAACCCGCCCTATGCAGCCCGACAGACTTGGCTTGCACAAATGTACGAGGCCTCCTACAGATAATTCCCCACCTCAACTGATCCCCTGAGACGATACCCCTTGGAGGGCTGGTAGCCAATGATGGGTAAGATCCTGTTGTGCTGAATCAACCTAAGCCAGGACATGGACATGTATGCCCATGATCCAATGGTGGGTAAGGTTCATGCCAGAATAGGACAACCTAAGACAGGCACAGTCCATGATCCTGGGGTCATCCTGAGGCAGAGCTGCCTACAGGCTCTAGCTGGACAGTCATTTTTAAAGAAAAAGGGTGGAAATGTAGTAGGAGGCCTCCAAAGATGGCGCGGACCCAGAGCCCTGGGATTCAGGGAGAATTCACTTCACTCCTTGGTCCACAAATAGCCCACCAAAAGGAGCCCATGCCTCCAGACCCTACTGGCAAGCCCAGTGACTGCTGACAGACTGCGTGGCCTGGACCAATCAGAAAATGATATGCTGACTAAAGGGACTTGGGGGCTGAGAAGAGGGGAATATAAGGCCTGCCCCCTCCTGCATTAAAGGAGGCTGCAGCACCTCGCCTAGTGCTTGCTTCTACCCGACTCCTGGGGTCTGTGTGTCGTGACTCCACGCCTCTTGCCCCCTCAATTGGCAGGGGACCCAATCCAGGTCAGGGTCTTCACAGCTGGCCTGAGGAGAGCCTGCAACAATGCTGTAAAGAATAATTGAGAGCTAAGAAAAGGAACACACCCAAGAGGCCACAAGGAAAAAGAAACTGTACCAGGACAGTTGATCAAAAGATGCCTAAGAAAATGCCACTGAATCATCCAGGTGACAGGAATCAACACACATCTTTCAATAATAAATTTGAATATTTGATAATGGTATCAACTCATCAATAAAAAAAAAACACAGAGCAGCAGATCGGATTAGAAAACAGAATCCAACTTTTTCTTTACCATCAAGGATAAATAATTGGTCACAGTAAAGATGAAAAAAAAAAGTCCAAGCAAATAGTACTAAAAAACAAGCAGGTATAATTATACCATTAACTGACAAAATAGACTACAAATGAGACTAGTTGGAAGAAATTAAGAAGACTACTTTACACTCACTAAGGGAACATGTTGTCCAGCATGAAGGTATCACAGTTTAAAACATGCAAACCAAACACAAGTGCACCCAGTTTCATAAAGCCAATACTACTACATGTGAAGCCATAGATTAACACAGATATTGTGGGGCACTTCAATACCCCACTTTAGGCATTAGAGGTATGTCCCAAACAGCCTGTTCCCTCTGAGGGGCAGGGCCTGCTGAGGAGAATTGACTGTGAAGAACTAGCCACAGGAGGAGGGACTTTCTGCACCATCTTGGAGGGGAGCTGACCAGAGCACAGCAGACTGGCTGGGCTTTTACCGACCTGGGGTGAGACTGCAGGACCATGATGTGTGGGCAAAAGCTAGTGGTGACTATGGGTGGTATGGGTGGGCTGCGGAGTGATCTGGAGTGGCAGGCTCGCGATCTGGAATGGCGGGCTCTGAGGCTCGGTACAAAGCTGGGCAACGAGTGCTTGTCTCTTTATAAGTCACTCCCCCTACCCCAAGGATATAAATCATAATAAATTCACACAAAAATATGTTATATGGTTTATCTGATAGCTCAAGAGACCCTGAGAGAACTCGGGCAACAGAAGGTCATCCAGACAAAAAGTAAAGAGAGGAACAGTGGAGTTAAATGACACCATAAATCAAATGACTCTAACAGAGATCTACAGACATTACACACAAACACTAAAGACTGTACATTCTTCTTGGCATCACATAGAAAATTCTCCAAAAATCAACCACATCTTAAAACACAAAACAAGCTTTAGCAAATGTAGGAGAATTGAAATAACATCATATGTTCTCTCTGACCACAAAGGAATAAAGCTAGGTATCAACAGCAAGAGAAACTACACCAAGTATTAAACTCATGGAGATGACACACATCATTAATGATAAATGGGTCACTGAAGAAATTAATAAGAAAAAAGATTCCTAGAATTGAATGAAAATGAAAACACAACATTTCAAGTCTCTGGAAAACAATGAAGGCATTCCTAAGAAGTTTTTAGTTTTAAGTGCCTACATAAAACAATTTTGAGAGATCTAAAATAAATAAAAATGAATGATATACCCTAAGGTCTTAGAAAAAAACTGAACAAACCACGATCAAAAGTAGTAGATGGGAATAAATAATTAAGATAAATCAGGACAAAAATTACTTAAACAGAAACAAACAAAAACAGCACAGAGAATAGGTGAAATGAAGAGCTGGTTCTTTGAAAAGATAAACAAGTTTGGAGCTGGAAAGATAGCTCAGTGGTTAAGAGCCTTTGCTGCTCTTAAAAAATAAATTAATGCATTAAAAAAGAAAAGATTAAACAAGATTGATAAAAACCTTAGAAAAGTTAACTGAAAGAGAAAACACCCAATTCAATAAAATTAGAAACCAAAACTACACAAAGTCATAGGAACAAAACAGTATGGACCAATCTCCCTGATGGATGTGGATGTGAAAATTCTCAATAAAAAAATTTGAAAACTGAATTCAAGATCACATCAAACACAACATTCACTGCGATCAAGTTGGCTTCCTTCCAGAGATACAGGGATGGGTCAACATGCATAAAAAATAAACTTCATTTACCACATAAACAGATTCAAAGATAGAAATAATATATTCACCTCAATAGACACAAAAATGTTCTTTGACAAAAATCAAACATCCCTTCAAGATGAAAATTCTTCAGAGGTCAGAAGTGGAGGAAGTATGCCTCAATATAGTAAAAGATATATATTGCAAACCTGTAACCAATATCACACTGAATAGAGAAAAACTCAAAACAAGATTAGGAACAAAATAAGTATGTCAATTCCCTCCACTAATACTGAAGGTAGTGCTTGAAGTCTTAAAGTAATAAGACAAGGGAATAAAATAAAATAGTTACAACTAAGAAAAGAAATAAAAGTATTCCTTTTGCAGGTCGAATATAATACTATATATTAAGGATCCTAAAGATTCCACTAAAAAACTCTCATATCTGAGTAACACTTTCATCAAGGTGACAGGATAAAAATTAACACACAAAAATCAGTAGTTTTCCTATAAAGTAGTGACATACTGAAAAAGAAATCAGTGAAACCACCTCATTTATAATAGCCACAAAATAAATAAAATATTTAGGGATAAACTCAACCAAGAAAATGAAAGGCTTCCAGAAAGAATGTTTTAAGACACTTAAGAATGAAATTGAGGAAGACACTAGAAGTTGAAAAATAACTCCCATGTTCCATGGATTGAAAGAATTAGTATTGTGAAAAAAGCCATCTTACCAAACACAGCTGGCAGATTCCTTGAAATTTCAATCAATATCCTAGGGGCGTTCTTCACAGACACAGAAAATAATAATTTTAAAATGTATATGGAAGCACAAAATATCAAGGATAGCCAAAGCAAAATCCTGAACCAAAAGAATACTGTGGGATGTATCACCATACCTGACTTCATATTATATTACAAGAGTTATTGTCATATAAACAGTGTGATGCTGACACAAGATAGACACGTAGGTCAATGGAATAGATTAGAGAACCCAGATATAAATCCACACAATTATAGCTACCTATTTTTGACAATGAAGACAAAAGTATACACTGAGAAAATACAGCATTGTTGACAAATGGTGTCAAGAAACCTAGATATCAACATATAGACTAATGAAACTAGATCATTATATCTTACCCTGAAAAAAACTCAATTCCAAATGGACCAAAGACCTCAATAAAAGACCTAATATCCTGAAACTTCTAGGAAAAAGTAGGGAATGTGCTTTAATCTATAGATATGGGTAAGGATCTTCTGACTAGGACCTAGTAGCACAGGAAATAAGACCAACAACAGACTAATGGTATCTCATGGAACTAAAAATTTCTGTATAGCAAAAGAAACTGTTAATCAAATGAAGAGACATAAATGGGAGAAAATATTCAGCTGTATAGCTCACATAGGATTAGTAACTATACTATGCAAGGAATTAAAAAACCCAAACTCAGAAAAACCAAACAACCCAATTAAAAATGGGCTATGAATTGAAAGTTCTCAAAAGATGAAGCACACATTTCTAAGGGACACTTAAATTGTTCAAAATCCTTAGTCATTGGCGTATTGCAGATTAAAAATACTTTAAGATTCCATATTTGTCAAGTCAGAATGGCTATCATCAAGTATATGAAAACTGCTGGTGTGGATGTGGGAAAAGCTGAATGCTTATCACTTCTGATGAGAGTATAGGCTAGCCAAGCCACTGTGGAAATGTATTTGGAGTTTCCTCAAAAAGCTAGAAATAGAGCTACCATATGACCCAGCCACACCACTTTAGACAAATGACCAAAGGAATTTACATCCTATAAAAAGAAACTTGCACATCCATATTCATTGCACCTCTATGCACAATAGCTAGAAAATGGAATCAGCCAGGATGTCTACCAACTGATGAACAGATAATAAAAATGTGGTACATCTACACAATGGAATTTTATTCTGCTATAAAATAAAATGAAGTTATGTAATTTGCAAGTCAGTGAACAGAACAGGAAATAATCATGCTAAATGAGGTAACCCAAACCCAGAAAGATAAATGCTGTACATACTCTCTCATATGTGGATGCTAGTTCCAATTCTTGAGTTTTGTGTGTTTAAGTTGGAGTACTTCTGGAAGCCAGTAGTTGGGGGATTGCCTCAAGAGGGGGTATAGCACATACATAAAATTAGGGTGGAGAAGGAGACTACTACTTGTAGAAAGATTCAAACAGGGAGAGGGGTGGAGGGATGCAGGAGACAAGAGCATGGGGTGAGGGCTTGGCATAGTTAATAAAAATGAAAAGGTAATAGAATTTTCCCGATAGGTCATCAGTTACTCATATGAACTCATAGCAATGGTGACAGTATGCAAAGTCCCATGCAAGCTCAAATCAGACAAAATCTCAGCACAGACCTTGGGAAGTGGATGAGAAACCCCAACCCTACCTGAGGAATTATTGGCAACCAATGGCTTCTAGGAGGGGGAGAGTCAGTCTCTTTCAAGGATATGTGACCTTTGGTAGATTAACCAGGTTCCAGTGGATGGACCCACACTGAAGGACATATGAGAACATAAATTAGACTCTTCAGGACGTATTATATCTAATAGTGTACATTAAATTGGGCAGAGTAGTAAGGGGTGTTAGGACAGGAATCTAAATATGATCAAGCTATATTATATGAAAATTTCACAAATTCATTCATAGTCCCAGCACTTGGGAGGCAGAGGCAGGCAGACCTCTGTGAGTTCAAGGCCAACCTGATCTACATAGTGAGTTCCAGGACAGCTGGGGCTACAGGGAGACCCTGCTTCAAAAAGACAAAAAAAAAAAAATGAAAAGAGACAGATAAAACTACTTGGGGCTAGTGAGATGGCTCAGCAGGTAAAGGAGCTTGCCACCAGCCTGGTGGTCTGATTTGGGTCCCTGAGACCACATGAACCTTGGCACATGTATCCACAAATATGTGCAAACATGTGTGCACACACACAACAAAATAAATAAGTGTAATTTAAAAAAATTTAAAGAAGAAAAAAATAGAAACCCATTATCTGGTAACCCAATTTAAAAATAAAATAGAAAGATTAAAAGCAGATACTAAAGAAGGCCTGACAATGTCAGTCCTAGCAGATCACTAAACAAAAATCCCTATGCCAGGTATGAGATGCCTCCATAGGAGCTGTTGGTCAGGGAGTCCCCAGAGGCACCCCAAATAATACAGGCTCTTACTATTCTTCTTGGTCGGTTTATCACCAGAAATGGGTGATAAAAGCTAGTTACTGAAGGTTCACAATATCTTTAATGCAAGATACAGAGAAATCAAGGTGGAGCTCAACTGGATGCTTCATCCCTGCTGGTGAGCCTTCACAGTGTCAGATGGTGCTATGCAGGCATTTGGTGAGTAAAGGCATCAATGACATTACCTAGCTGTGAACTCTATGAACTAGAATACCAACCTTCTGGTCAAGAAGTGCTCATTCGTGCAATAATGGTATGATAGGAGAAACCAACCACTCCCTGATCGAATTTGAGGCTCACTTCATCAGAGAAAATCCATACCCAGAACTGTAAACTTGGTCAACAACATATGACTGAGGAAGTCTTCGGCCATAGTGGAGAACTGCTGCTCTTTGTCTAAATTGATATAGTATCAAACTACCTTTCAAATACTTAATAATACTTAATCAGAGAAAAGTTCTCTTTGCAGTGAACAAAGAATACAGAGACTCACAGCTGTACAAAATGCTGAGAATAAAGGATGACTGGGGGCCTAGCCCTAAACAAGACATTTATACTACCCTCTTAAGTTTCAGAGAGTAGTGAGGAGTAATGGGTAGAAAGCATGTAAGAGCTGGAACACAGAGAAAGGACTGTGAAATGCCATGTTCTAAGCACAGAACAGCCATAGCAATCATGAAATCAAAGAAGTAGTTTCTTTTGGCACTGGACCCACACAAGTGAGGCCCCACCTAAACAGTCAGCTATGGATAGGGAAGGCGTCATAGGGCTCTATCACTTACTGCTCAACTATTGTTAATTAAAACATTTAGGGAGAGAGGGAGGGAAGGAGGGGGAGAGAGAGAGAGACAGTACTCAGTTGTGTAGTCACATAGTTCCAAACCCAAGGCCACACAGAGGACCCTAATTAAACTCTGGCACAAAATAAAGTAAAAAGTTGTAAATATGTGAAAGAACTCTATAAAAAAGAAAGGGAGCTGGCAGAGGAGAGAGGGAGATAAAATAGGGTTTGTGTGGGAAGAGAGTAACAAGAATGCATTATATACATGTATGAAATTGGCAAAGCACAGATTTATTAAATAAAACATAAAGGAGAATTCAGAGTCTCAGTGTACTGGACACTGATTATTATCAGCTTATGTCCAGAGACAAGAATATTGAGCGGAAAAGAGCCAGAGGCCAGAGGGTTTCATCACTGGGCACATTGTGGATACAAAGAAGGTCAGTGTCTGGAAGAGGCCACTTGCTTGTCTTCCCTGTGTGAAGAAGTGCTGTGTGGAGCAGAATCACAGTCCTTCTGTATGGCCCCTTCAATTTGTGAAGAAGTGCTGTGTGGAGCAGAATCACAGTCCTTCTGTATGGCCCCTGGGGACCAAATAGTGTCTTTTTTGGATTTGTCTAGGAGGCCACCAGTGTGCAAGGAAAAGTGGCCCTCTCTAACAGCCACAGCCACACAAGCAGTGGCAGGTAGTCTGATCAGCTGAGGTTCCTTGAGTATTGGATGGAGAGGCTGCAGAAAACATACACGGTAGATGAAGTACAGGAAACAAGCTGTAAATTTTATTATAATAATGATGTATAGGAATTTCTGAAATCCATCTTTTTGTATCTTAAAATAGTTCATATAGTAGGATACATAACTGAAAGCCTTTGACTAAATAACGTATTCTCTTGTACACAAAGAAGTACAGCAATATGATGGATAAGAACAGCAGGATTTCTTTCTCAGAAAGAAAATAATGCAGGTAGGAAAACAGAAGTCTTAAGCTGGTTAAAAGCATAGATTCTCTACTGCATGCAGACTTGGGAAAGCCTGGGTCCTCAGGGCGGAAAGGTTCAGAACAAGAGCATGACTAGCCTGACCTGTGCCCAGGGTGGGAGAGGTAGGGCATGCTAAAGCAGATTCTTACTCAAAGTTAGCTTTCAGGGAGAAACAAGAGCAAAGATTACTTTTATAAATTATCTTCCCTTTCATTATTGTTTTAGAAGTAATCAATGCTTTTTCAGCTTTAAGAGAATTCTTTCTCTTGTTTTTTTAAAATAAGCTTCACAGTTCAGTGCTTTAACACAGACACACCATTCTCTGTCACCTAGTGATGGAAATCCGATAATGCATAGAGCAAAAGAGCTTGCTGGACAGATGGGCTAAACAAATTAACCCTTGATCTCTCAAAAAGGTGAGAGTGGAGAGAGTGCCATAGCTGCACTGTTGTTGATGCCAACATCCTGTCTCCACCTTCATCATCACACTTCCTCAGTTTTTCAGAGTGTGGAGTGTCCAAGCCTCCCTCCATAGTGACACTCTGCTTTCTCCAGAGTACTCCCCTACTGTTCTCTTTATAAATAATTTTAAAATTTATTTTTGTGCATGTGTGTGTGCATGCACATGTGCCTATGCCTGCTCATGTGTGTCATGGTGCACATCTGGAGTTGGTTCTTACTTTCCACCCAGGTCAGGTAGGGCCTTTCTTGTTTCTATTGCTGAGCTGCATACCCCAGGTTAGCCATCCTGAACTTCTGGATGATTCTCCTGTCTCCACCTCCTATCTCACTGCAGGAGTGCTGAGATTATAGATACATGACCGAGTATCTGGCTTTTCATAAGAGTTCTGAGGTTTTAACTTTGGTTATCAGACTTGGGTGGCTGCTGCTTTTACCTGTTAAGCCATCTCCCTGGTCCTTTTTGGGTCATTGACATGACACAGGGTCTTGCTGTATCTCAGGCTAATTTGGAACTCACTATGTAACCCAGGCTGATCTCAAATTTTTCTTCTCCTGCCTCAACTTTTCAACTGCTGGAACTACAGACATGTACTACCAAGCATGGCTTGTCCTTAATTTATGCTAAAATCCAATAAATCATATTATTACCTCTTTTTTAGGGTACCTCATCATTTTTGAGGATAAAGAGAAAAAAAAATCTCCAAGTCAATTAGACTTATCTCTAATGTCTCTGTCTTTTTCAACATTGAATCTTTATAATCAGAAAAACCTAACACCAAAAGATGAGAAAATATTTATGAAATTAAAGTACAAAACGAATCTATTTCTATTCTGACTCCAGATAGAATCCTGGAGCGCCAAGTGTTCCACAGTGTGAATCAAGACTTCCTTCTGGCCTTCCTTCATGCCTGTCCAGCACACATCCTGCCCTCTATCCATTCTGAATTTCTCTTTGTTGCTCAGAGAAGCTGAATTTTCTCCCAGCTTGTATGCAGCCCCCACTTTCCAGGGAAACCCTCTGTCTCTGCATGAGTAAGCATACTCTGTAGGCACCAGCTCTGGAGGCTTCTCTCTGAGAAGTTGCCCTTCCTTGCTGCAGATTGCCCATATTTAACAACATCTTTTAACATCATAGCACCTGACGATATGTGTGCAGTGATATACATTACATGTTGTAAGTATTTCTATGGACCCTATTTCTTAAGGAAAGGGCCATGGCTTATTTCACAGGACAGGAGAAACAACTTTATGCATCCTCATTTTGTGCTATGTTTGTTGTTGCCTCTAATTTTTAAGACATAAATGTAATTAAAACAGAAAATTATACAAAGCAGACACTCGACTCTCACCAGACCCATTCTTTTAGATGTGGCCATATATGAAATTGTTGCATGAGTGTGCATCTAATCTAGGCATGGGTATGGGCTTGGACACAGTCATACAGATAGGGAAATCTATACATTATAATGTTTTAAAAACGTGTTCTTAATATGAATGAATGCCAAATTATAAATTCCTTTTTCCACTTCATGATAAATCCTGAATATCTCCCATATCATTACATGTTGAAAATTATTCATACCTTTTAAAAATATTTGAATGAGATTTTATAGAATGGAAGTATATCTTTATGAAAGACTTAACTGTATTAGCCTTGCATAAAATATACTTGACATGTAACAGATAACATGTAACAGATCCTACATACAAATCTAGATAGCCAAATATCATGATTTCACCCCTCTCTGTTCTAATTACTTTCTATTACGAGAATAAAAACACTGACCTAAACCAACTTGGGGAGGAAAGGGTCTTGATTTCATCTTATTCTTGCAGTTCATTATGGAAGGAAACCAGGGCAGGAACTTGGAGGCAGGAACTGCAGACACCATAGAGGAATGTTGTTGACTGGCTTGCTTCTCTGGCATGTGCTCAATTTGCTTTCTAATACAACTCAGAACCACGTGCTCAGGGGTGGCACCACACACAGTGGGCTGGGCCCTTCCATATCCCTCAACAATCAGGAAAAAGCTTTGTAGACATGCCCACTGGCTAATCCAATACAGGAAATCCTCCAATTGTCATTCCCTCTTCCCAGGTGTGTCAAGTTGATAACTGAAGTCGACCATGACAAGGTTATATAACAAACAAACAAACAAACAAAGAAACAAAGAAACCCTTCAATTTGAAGCTATAGATGTTCAGATTTTTCTACCACCAGGTATAAACTAATTTTGTGGTCTTTAGCAAGTAACTTGCTACTTTTCTCTGAGTCTCAATCTGTATTTGTCTAAAACATATTAGTAGTACTTCTCGGTGTCCCTGTGATATATTACAAATAAGTTGGAGTCACCATTCAGTTCTGGCACAGAAGCATAATAATACAAGAATAGCTAGTTTTGAGGTCCAAGACCATATTGTTTGTAAGAGGATGAACCAGGATATAAGCCCTAGGTAGAATTCCAAGGCTTATACACTTTCACTACCACACATTTCAGCTCTCTCCCACTCAGGGTCTCTGATTCTCTAATAAAATGAAGCAGCATGTTAAGTCTTAGTGGGATCCCTTGGAAAGTGGGGCCATGCCAGGGTAATGGACCTGAGTCCCCATATGAGCTTCCTACATGGTTTATTGTGTTCAAAGCTACAGAGTAACTCAGCCAGCTGCTTGCTCCTGGAAAAAGTTTCTCTGTGAGTAGCCATGCCATGAGGACATCAAAAACAGGGGACCGAGTTACTGGACTACTGTTCCCAGCCTCGGGGATGTGAGAGCCTTACACTGTTTCTTTCTGAGTTAGGAAGGGGAGCTGTGAGATGTTGAAGTCCCTCAGAGAGAAATGTTATATTTTCTGGAGACATGGCACTATTGATTATTGTTACTGGTAAAGAGGCCATAGAAGGCATTAATCTAATCAAAGGATGAAAATGGGACACTGAGAAGAGAGCTATTAGCCTGGCTTCCATGTAGCTAACTGGTGGCAGATGAAGGAATGGAAGAAGGGTTCAACAGACAGGACTGGAGGCAGATAAAATCTAAGTGCTCTTTCCACTGTATCTACTAAATGAAGGAAAGCTGGCTTCCTCCAGGCACAGGAGGGTCTCCACGTGCCCATCTTTGGGCAAATATTACCTACTTAAAATGCTTCCTTGATTATTGACTCTAAATGATTCCCAAATCCTTCTCTATTTCCTTGTATTTTCTGTCTTTTCATAGCAGCAGACAGTAAGCTATATGTTTTGTTTGGAGCTCATTTTCTGCTTGCTCTCCTAGGTATAAGCTCTATTGAAGATGGGGCTTTTTTTATAGCAGATATCCTCACTGTGTATTATAGTAATCAATAAGCATTCAGACAATGCTTTTTGAATAAAAAAATAACAGGCAATACTGACCTAAGCATTCAACAGGGCAGGTCTGGGATGGAAATGTAGGAAGGCAGTGAGAAGTTCTAGAATCTTCTATCCTTGATAACCGCCACACTAGAAAGGCTTTAGATAGTACTGAGTTTTTCTGAACTGTTGGCAGAGCACAGAAACAGTCTTCCAACTTACATCTTCCTTGACATTCTGACACTCTAGCTGTCTGGGAATTCCAGGAGACCCTATCTTTTCCTTTTCTAGGCATTTTACTTTTCCTTCTGCCTTTCCTGCATTCTCCTGAGCTTAGAACTCAGCACAGGTTTCTGAGCACTGCTTCTTCTTGAGTATCAGCTTCCTGCCCACATGCTACATATTTACAAACTTGAGATAAACTGTAAGGAGATATTACTACCTGGTTAATCTTAGGAGAAGCTTAGAACATTTGGAGAGTGTTCTGGAAAGCTTCGGTTGTCAACTTGACACACCTGGGTAAAGGGAACCTCAGTTGAGGAATTGTCTCCATTGGATTGGCCCGTGGCCATCTCTGTGGGGTATTTTCTTGGTTGTTGAGTGGTGTGGGAGGACCCAGCCCTCTGTGGGCAGTGCCGCTTCTAGGCATGTTGTATAAGAAAGCAGACTGTGCCTGGGCCAGAAGAGGAAACCCATAAGCGACATACCTCCATGGTCTGTGCTCCAGGTTCCTGCCCTGAGTTCCTGTCTTGGTTTCCCTCCGTGATGAACTCTGACCTCAGAGATATAATATAAAATAAACCCTTTCCTCCTGAGTTGGTTTTGGCCAGAATAATTTATTACAACAATGCAAAATCTAACTAATACAGAAACTGGTACCAGAGAGTAGGGGAATATTGCTGTGATGAACCTGACCATATGTGTATGGGAAGATTGTTGGAAGTCTTTGTATTGGAAAAGTACTTGGTACTTGGTTCTCAGTGACCTGTTCTACAGGAACTTGGAAGGTAGTGATAAAAGAGATATAAACAATGGAGGCCTGGCTTGCGAAGCTTCAAAAGGAATCAGAGACTCTATCCGGGCTGTTTGTGTGATATATTTTGAATTAAGAAGTTTTGGCGAGGGCCTGGAGAGATGGCTCAGCAGTTAAGAACACTGGTTGTTCTTGCAGAAGACCCGGGTTCAAATCCCAGCACCCACATGGTGGCTACAAACCGTCCTTAACTCCAGTTCCAGGGGAATCCTAAGCTCTCTTCTGACCTCTGTGGCATTGTGTGACATGGGTGCACTTACCTGCATGCAGGCAATACATGAATACACATAAAATAAAAATAATAAATAAAAAAAAGAAATTTTGGAGAGGCTGGAGAGATGGCTCAGCAGTTGAGAGCACTGGCTGCTCTTGCAGAGGACTGGAGTTTGGTTCCCAGCACCCACATGGTTGCTAACAACCATCTATTTGTTAACTTCCAATTCCAGGGGATTTGATACTCTCTTCTGACCTCCATGGGCATTGCATAACATGGGTGCACTTACATACATGAAGGCAATACATTCATACACATAAAATAAAAAATAATAAAATATTTTTAAAAGAATTTTTGAAAGAGATTGAGGAAGACACCAGAAGATGGCAGGACCTCCCATGTTCATGGATTGGAAGAATTAATATTGTGAGAATGACCATCCTACACCAAAACCAATATATAGATTTACTGAAATCCCAACAAAAATCCCCATGTCATACTTCACAGAATTAGAAAAAAAAATCCTTAAATTTGTATGGAAGCACAAAAGACCCCAGATAACCAAAGCAACCCTGAGCACAAAGAGCAGTGATGGCGGGATTACTACACCAGATCTCAAAGTATACTACAGAGCTATAGCCATAAAAACAGCATGGTACTGGCATAAACATAGGCATATAGATCAATGGAACATCACTGAAGACCCAAACCTGAGTACACTAAACTTCAGCCACTGATATTTGACAAAGGTGCCAAGAACACACAATGGAGGAAAGACAGCATCTTCAACAAATGGTACTGGCAAAACTGGATCTCCACCTGTAGAAGAATGAAACTAGATCTTTATCTTTCACCTTGCACAAAAGTCAACTCCAAATGGATCAAAGACCTCAATGTGAAACTCAAAACTCTGAAACTATTAGAAGAAAACATTGGCAGTAACCTACAAGATATAGGTGTAGAAATGATTTTCTAAATCAACAAGTGGGACCTCATTAAACTAAAAACTTCTGTACAGCAAAAGAAATAGTCAAGAAAGTAAAGAGAAAACCCTCAGAGGGGGAAAAGATCTTCACCAGTGACACATTTGACAGAGGTTTAACATCCAGAATATACAAAGAACTCAAAAAACAAAGAACCAACAAAACAAATGACCCAATTAAAAGATGGACTAAAGATCTAAACAGATAGTTCTCAAAGGAAGAAATAAAGATGGCTAAGAAACATCTTTAAAAGTGTTTAACATCTTTAGTAATTAGGGAAATGCAAATTAAAACCACCTTAAGATTTCACCTTACCCCTGTCAGACTGGTTAAGATAAAAAGAACAAATGATAAGAAATGCTGACAAGAATGTGGAGAAAGGGGAATGTTCATTCACTGCTGGTGGATTGCAAACTCGTGCAAGCCACATGGAAAGCAGTGTGGAGAACTCTTAAAAAACTAAAAATGAACCTCCCATTTGACCCCGTTATACCACTCCTTTGGCATATATCCAAAGGAGTCATCCTATTGAAGAGACACTTGTACCATGTTCGTTGCTGCTCTTTACACAATAGCTAAGAGATGGAAGCAACCTATGTGTCCCTCACACATTGTGGTATGTTTACACAATGGAGTTCTATTCAGCAGTAAAGAAAGATGAAATGATAAAATTTGCAGGTAAATGGATGGTTCTAGAAACTGTTATACTAAGTGAAGTAACACAGACTCAGAAAAATAAAAGACATATGTTCTCCATTATTTGTGGATCCTAGCACCAAATCCTTTTAAGTGCGTACATATCCTGAAGTATCTATATTTGAGTGTGGGCTTTCCAGAGTAGCCGTAAATGGGGGAGGGGGTGGCACCCACTCTTCTGTAGAAAACTTCCACCCTATGCTCTGTTAGGAAGCCCAATAAATTCGTTAGGATTAAAAAAAAGAAGAACAGAACTAATGGAAAACCTTTATTGTTCTACCAAAGTTGACCCCATGTTGCAATATTGACCGTATGTTGACAAATCCTTTGGTCTTTCATTTCTTATTCCTGTTTTTCCCCCAATAAAATTCATTATATATATATGTATATTTTTTTATGTAAACTGCTTCAAGTTATTTCTGGAAAAATGTGTTAAAATTGCCTCTCTTCAGAAAAAAATAGATAAATAAAAATATCTATCAATTTACAACAACAAAAAAAGAATTTTTGGAAGTGAAACTAGTGTTCTACCAGGATAATTGATGCTGATCATCTGGGGCTGAAAAACTGAAAAATCAGGTGTAACAAAGACACCAGCATCATGGAGATGAAATCTTCAGCTTCAGCACACACCTAAGCTGAGGTCCAAAGGGGGCCTGAGGCTTCATCTCAAGCTGGAAGCATAAGAGTCTCCTACACGGTACTGGTTTTGAAGGCATGAAGGGGTCCTGGTATATATCTGAGACTTGGCGCTGTGAGAGGCCAGGAAAGGCTATTTGTGAAGCTGTGGCCTCATTTACAGTAAAGACCCCCAGGACTGAAGAACCATGGAGAGAATCTGAGATTTTTGTACCCTGAAAGGTCAGAAGAAGCCTTTGGATATCTGGAGAGATGGCTCAGAGGTTAAGTGCATGGGCTGGTCTTGCAGACGACTGGGTTTGGTTCCCAGCACCCATATAGTGGTTAACAACTGTCCTAACTTCAGTTCCAGGGAATCCAATGCCCTCTTTTGGCCTCCATGGGCATTGCATGACCTGGGTACACTTACATGCATGCAAGTGATACACTCATACACATAAAATAAAAGTAATAAAATATTTTTTAAAAAGAAGAGCCCTTTGGTGAAGGTGCAGCCTCAGTTTCAGTAGAGGCCTCAGCATATGGGAGATTCCAGGACCATAAGATAATTACCAAGGGCGGTGGCACATGTGGAATGGAGCCAACCTGAACCTATAGAACAAGCTGTGCTGTGGATAGCAGAGCCAAAGAAATGGAGTTGCCCAGGCCCTTTGGAGCCCGGAAGATTGTGAGCCAATCCCAGATTTCTAGCCTTGAGCCACTTTGCTGTACTTTGGCTTTGCGTAAGTGTGCCCGATTTTTTTCCTTTTGAAATAAGACACTATTTTACTTGTTTTAGATTTTACAGAAGCCCGCAGTTAAGAGACTTGGAACTTTTAAAGTGAGTTTTTTAAAGATAGTGGGATTTTTTTAAGTTGTACTGTTTTATATTGTGATATTAATATTGCCATCATATTTTGGGGACAAGAAATGGAACGGTAGCATAATAATATGTGTGTGTGTATGTATGTGTGTGTGTGTGTGTGTGTGTGCTTCAAGTTGACAAGGGGTCAATTGTAGTAGATAGCATCAGTGGTCAACTTGACACACCTGGATACAGGGAACCTCAGTTAAAGAGTTACTTCCATTGGATCATCCTGTGACTACGTCTGTGGTACATTTTCTTAATTTTTGAGTGAAGTGGGAGGGCCCAGCCCACTCTTGGTGCCACCCCTGGGCAGGGGGTCCTGTGTTGTATAAGAAAACAGGCTAAGCACATATCAGAGATGCCAGTTGCAGCATTCCTCCATGGTCTGTACTTCAGCTCAGCATAGCAACTTTCAATTCGATCTTTTTCCTGTCTCTAAATGCAGTCAGTAGGAAGCTGTGAGTTATCTATATAAAGAAGAGGAACTTGGAGACAAATTATCAGAAAGGGTTGATCACCCACGATCCCTGGCTAGCCTTGACTATGAATGATTATAAAAATTCTGCACTTGTGGAGGCCAAGTTAATGAGGCATTACGGTATCTATCTGTCAGATTAGGCTAAGCCTTTTAAATTACATAATTTCTATTCATTGCATGGTAGCTTAGGAAGATGCAGTGGACAAGGAGCTCCTTTCATCTTAATGGAGAACTGGCATCTTCAATTAGGAAGTATTTAAACTGTGCTAAAATGTATGTTCTGAAAATAAAAGGACAGAAAGGAGTTTAAGCAAGGTTAGAATTCTCCAAATGTCAAATTAAAGAAAAATAGCAAACTGGTCATTTGACTTACCATGGAAACTGCTTGTAAGGCCAAATTTGAAATTTCTATTTCAGTGTTCACATGAGTAGGTAGTATCTCTCTGACCTTTGAGCTGTTTGTAACCTCTGTGGCCTGTTAGTCTGAATATAAAAGGGACTGACTTAATATGGCTCTTAGGTCACAAGGGTCCTTCTGAGTTTATAAAGGAGAATATAGCCAGTGAGGATGTCAGTAGGCCAGCATTTATCATATGCCTGTGGCCTAAGCATGGCACAACCTGGTTCTCACTAAGCACCTTTATAATACATACCCATACATACAAACACAGCAGAACTAAGCAGTCTCTCTCTCTCTCTCTCTCTCTCTCTCTCTCTCTCTCTCTCTCCACATGTGAGCATGTGTGTTTGAAAGGAGGGACGCATGTGGTGGTAACACTGGAGAACTAGAAATACAAAGATACAATATAATTAATTTGCTTCTTTGTTATGATAAGACCCTTCCTAAAGAGCAAACGCAACTACTTTTCTAGAAATCAGAAAGAGACAGCTAAGGTTTAGTGAGAATACTTGCTGTACTAAAGCTGTTTCTCAGAAGTGTGAAAAACAAAATTTACCAATCGATGCTGACTTTGAATGTAGGATTAAGAAATAGTATTGCTTGTACTATCCTTTACAATTAAGAAGCCCCAAAGGATTCCATTTGATATAAATCAGATTTGTGCTTGTAACTATAGAGTACAGCACAGTAAGAAAGAGCAAGGGTTCTGGATTCGAAAAAAACCTGACCTTATACCTTGCCTCAGAAGTTGTCAGGGTGTAATGGATATCAGAGGGCTCTGGTCAAAGCCTACCAGCAAGTCCTTACTAGCTCTTTAAGCCTGACAAGTTATGTAATACTTACTTTGCCTCAGTTTCCTGATCTGAGGGATGGAGAATGCAGTTACTGTGTGAGAAACACTATCTCTACAGTGAACAATTGATAAAGGTGTCTCTTAGCCTATAAAGAGGGAGTGGTGAAGATACAAGCTGCACTTTGTGAGATTGTTTCAAGGCTTAAAAGAAGACAATGCACAAAACTGCTTTCCATACTGCCTACACACTATAAATGCTCAGGAGATGGGAGCTATTACTATCAAAGGCCAGAGTAACCAAAAACACATCAGAGTTATATCTGTTCATATGGCTCTTTTGTAGACATCAATGCACTCGGTTCTGTATCTACTACCTAATAGCTATGGATGGCTTAGGAAATTGCATAACTTCTGAGATCCTGAAGTTTCCTGAGCTATAAAATATGAAAGCTAGATGATCAAAGGCCATTTTAGCTCTAAAAGGCTGGATTTTTATGATTCCTTAGTTTTTCAAGAGTGTTAACAGAAGGGAATAACAACAACAAAAACCTTACCTCATTGTGTCTGTCACTCCTCTTGAGCATCCTATGATTCCAGAAGCATCTGCAAGTCTAAGTCATTAAGTAAACAAAGGGAAATCAATTTGGAAGGAGAGCCACAGGCTACTCCAGTAAGTGATCACCCAGTATCTCCCTGGAAGATGGCTGGGCCAAGTAGGGGCTGTGTGAGGTGAACCGTGTTCTACCTAGCTATGTGACAGAGTCACTTACTGACTAGCAGGTTCCCCTTCCCCAGCTTGGATGGAACCCAGATACACACCAACTCAGGAGAGTCTTTAGGTATGAAAATTTGTGAATGAATGCAGCACACATTTTTAAACTCCTTGCTCCATGTTCACATAGCTGCCTCCGGACAGTGTCTAGCACTGGAATATTGAGGGAGCATGGAGCCCCCAGAAGCCCGGGAAGCCTTGGGACAGAGAGGCTGAGATGTTGTCCCTGCAGTGCACTCACCTAGGCTCCCAGAGGAAGTCATAGGAATCCTCAGCCTAAATGGAGTTTTACTATAGCATATTTTAAATCAGAAGGTCATCAACTGAATCCCAGGGTTTTTAGATACCTCTAATTATGATGATTTATAATGATAATGGTGATCCAATTTAAAGTCTTTTAACTATAAGATCTGATTTTTTTTTTCAAACTGGGTCCCTCATGAATCCCAGGCTGTTCTAGAACTCTCTATGTAGCCCAATATGACGTTGAACTTCTGATCCTCCTGCCTGTACCTCCTGAGTGCTGGAATCATAGGCATGTGCTAATAGACCCAGGCAATATTGTCCTGGGGACTGAACCACAGCTTTGTGTATACTTGTTAAGTACTCTACTGCTTGAGTTACTTCTCTAGCCCCCAAATTTTGATTCAAACTTTAGATTCCCTATTCTCTATGAACTTGAGGCCCATCTGTCACTGGGCCTCTGGTTTTTCATCTGTGAAACTGCTAGGGTTGGGGTATGGTCTGTAGAATTAGGTATGGTCTGTGATCTCTGAGATTCCTTAGACTTTTGAGCTCATCACACATTTATCAGGAGAAAACTCTTTGAGATATCACTTGACTAAAAGGCAAGGCACCTATTGCATAGTCTCAGAACACCATCTCAATAGAGGGAGAAAGCTGACATCACATGCTGTTGTCAGGCCCAAGCTTCCAGATCATCAGTGTCATGAGTATCCCTTAATATGAGCAAACCACACACTTATTATGGCCTCCTATTCCTTGCCTCTGTCCTCCAAGTGCTCTGCAGTAGCCGCACGGATCCATGTATTACACTGTGTTCTAACTAGCCATCAAGTTTTCATCTCTTCACTCGTGGTATTCTTTTGTCTGGAAAATACTACTTTCTTCTCTTTGCCCATCTGCTTAACAATGCCGAGACATATAATTAGTGACTCAAACTACATCCAACAACCTTGGTCAAGGTTAGGAATCTCCTACTCTGAACTGCTGTGGTCTCAATTCAGAGCATTTGCTAGTCTATATTGGAGTGGTATATCTAATTGTGGGTCTCTTAACTTAATTACAAAATCCACTGGGGAAAGTGCCCAGTCTTACTCACTGTTGTGCTTCAAGTGCTTATCATGTGGACTGGCATGTAGGAAATCATCAGAAGCATATCATTTCATTGGGTTGTATTGAGGTGCAGTGTAGTGTCATGTATAACTACAATGGAGTGAAGGAACACAGGATGGAGGCCTATGCCACATGTCCTCAACTGCAATCAGTGTCACCATAGAGGGACTGAGGAGTATAGTGGGAGAAGCAGTGACTTAGTACTCTGGAGTTCTCTGGAGTTATCTCTGGACAAAAGGTATCCTTCTCAGCTACCAAGTCTCATGCAATTTCTTTTATCTTTTTTACTGAAGAAATTTACATATGTTAACTATGCCAGAAGACTGTCCATGCAAAGAAAAGCTGTTGTAGAATTTGAAAAAATGATCAGAAGCTGTGGCCTCCTGTAGGACCAAAGCAGTCTATCAAGGGCTGAAGCTAGTGGTTGCTCAGGATATGGAACTTACCATTCTCTGCAAATCACTCTGCCTCACAGAGACCCATATAACTGCTATCAGTTCTACTTTAACTTTATTTATTAGTATCCAAGAGTCTGATCAATCTACTTTTGAGAAAAGACATGCTTATATGTGAATAGGTACAGTAATAATAAAGATATTTCACTTGAACATTGTCCCATGTATTCATACAACTAACTCCCACTGTAGATGCCATTGTTCAAGAATGTTTTTCAGGGGGCTGGAGAGATCGTGCAGAGTTTAAGAGCATTGGCTGCTCTTGTAGAGGACCTGGATTTGGTTCCCAGCACCCTACCTGTCAGCTCACAATCATCTGTAATTCCAGTTCCAGGGGATCAGATGCCCCCTCTTCTGACCTTCATAGGCATTGCATGTATGTGGTGTGATAGATACATGCAGGCAAAACACCCATAACAAAAATAAAAATAAATAGTTTTGAAAAGAATGCTTTTCTGAAATGTTCCCTATGTCTGTCTCATGTAACTATTCCCAATTGAGGCATTCCTTCCTGGAGAGAGAAGGAAAACTAGTAAGACTCAGAAGCTAAGGAAACTTAACAGATACAGGAAGCTCATAAAACTTACCAGGCTTATGAGTCTCCTCCTTCCCAAGATGATATAAACAATAAACAACAGCTGGGGTCTCCTCAAGGTTATATAAACAGCAAACAATTGACAAGGAGAGGAGACTTTGAAAGAGCTGCCTTCAACTTGAACAGAGAGTTTCAGGGATGTAGTTTTCATGAGTCATCCATCACCCATTCTTGGACGAACTTTCAGTTATGCAACTGATTTTGAGTTAGTTATACCCTTGTAAGTAAGCCCAATAAACTCATTGTTCATCAAATTATACTGGGGAATCAATCATTTCCCTGGTCTGTCCTCAGTGCCCTGTTTGCTCACATCTCCCCAGGAAAAGTCACACTGCAGTTTACAAGTTATACCAGGTCTCAAATAATTCTTTTCCTTGTCACCATACCACTACATTATTGTAATTATTTCTTTAAGGTCTATCTCCTTTGACAGACTTGGACTGTGTGTTCTCCCTTAAAACATCCAGTCTAATACCTGACTAGGAAGAAATATTCAGGAGTCATTTGTTGAATGGATTACTGTGGAAAGAGACAAGTTTTCAATATTAAACAATTTAAGACTGAGACTCACACATGAGAAAAGACACAATTTTCAGCTGTTCCTGCTGGCACAGTTTAGGGTTGAAAGTAAAAATACAACCATACATACTTTGAGATAAAGTTTGATATATGATGCATCCATCAAAATAAATCTACAGGGACAAATATCATCAATTTGATTTGAAAGACATTATATTATTCTTCAAAGATAGTATTCTCTTAAAATATGTAACACAGTATAGTCTAGATATTGATTTTTTATGTGTCTATCTTCTCTACCAGATCAGTTCTTGTACAGACTTAAGGCTTCTTTACCTTTTCACTATGTATGTCATAGAGTGAAATATTTGTTCAATGAATTCATCAGTAAATGAATGGATAAAATTATCTAAGGGGATAGCTAAAGAAATGAACCTTACCGTAAGTCCAGACTCAGTCATTCATTAATTCCTTTGTATTAGGTATAGGGAAATGTAATATATTCACTTCTAGCTGAATTTCACCTCCATTTATTATTAATAAATAACTTCCATAATAAACCTTACTTTTCTCAGAAACCAACTAGGCATTCAACCAGCAGCAATGGCTAGGATAAATTAAGAAGGAGAAAAAATAACCTCTTTCCCTGGAGTAGGTGCCGATCAGTTTGACTTAAGTATGCATGTTTGCTTGCACATGCACATCCATCCACATGGCCACTGCACATTCTCTCTAAGTACAGTCCCTGACAGATGAAGCTAAGGCTGGGCTCTGTTCCATTTGGCTATGCTGTCACTCACCATTTTGTTCATTACAGGGAAATGAGGTCCATTTGTAAGGATCTGGGGTGGGGGAGTGGGACATAGAGTAATTGGGCTCTCCAGAGCATTTTCACTTAATTTGCTAAAACTGTATTTATATTTTAAGAGAATTAGGTGTTAACAGCTGATGGACAGAATGTCAGAAATGAAGGCAAATGGAGAGCATAATACAAAGCTTATTATGCAGCTCCCCTTCTCTTCTCTTTCTTCCCATACATAGTTTCCTCTCTCAGTCTTTACAGGTTTGTCCTACTATAAGATAAAGATTCCTTCTATCCTGGGTTCTCTCTTCAATGAATTTTCCTTTAAAGCTTTTATTACAACAGCTCGTATGCACTGTGAGTTCCTGTGATTGAACATTTTTCTGTTAATCTAGAAAACCATGGACACTGAGTTCAAAGGCATATTTCTTGGCTGACTTCCTCATTTCAACTTCCACCAAAGTAGAAGTGAGTCGGGAGAGTTTTTAAAAATATATAAATTTATATTCATTTTATGTGTATGATTGTGTTATCTGCACCCATGTTGTACAATGCCCGCAGAAGTCAGAAGAGAGCGTGGATTCCTCTGGAACTGGAGTTATGGATGGTTGTTAGCTGCCATGTGGGTGCTTGGAATTGAACCTGGGTCCTTTGCAAGAGCAGTCAGTGTTCTTAACTGCTAAGCCATCTCTCCCCCTGGGAGATGGTTTTATAGGAACCAGGAGTCCTACGTGCATCGTTCTTTTTCTCTTGTGGTGGGGTATATGAAGGCGAAGGTGGGATAGAGTCCTTCTTCAGTCTAATTGAACTCTCTGCTACACCCCACTGACACATAATGAAAATCTTGCCAAATATTGTTAACCATGTTTAAATTCCAAAGAAAACATATTGAAATCAAACAAAAGGATGCCTTTAATAGAGTAATAATGATAAGGATGAATAATTAAAAAGATGTTTTTACAAGTGCACTCTCATTGTGTAATGAACATGGAATGTAGAAAGCCAGCTCCACAGGTTATGATTGAAGTTGAAAATTTGCTTCCTATTTTTATATTATTTAATACGTGGTCTGGATGCTAGCTCAGAAATTCCAGGCCTCAAATTCCACTTCTGAGTTCTACTAAATGTATGACCCTGGGAGAATTCTTTAACTTCTCCGAACTTGCCGTACCATCTGTCCTACTTCTATGAGTTTACTAGGATTCAGTGAAGTGCATGGTTTAGAGGGAAGAATGACTTGGGTCTCTGTGAACCTCTTGGTGCACATTAGTACCATATCCCTATCTCAAACCTTTAACCATTGTTTTATATTGCTTAGCTTCTACAGAAGAATGGATGTAGTGAAAAGAAAAAAAATAGAAAAGGTGTGCAGAGAAACCTCTCTATAAGCCATAGTTGCCTACTAATAGAGATGAAATGAGGTATTTTTCGGAATGAAAGCTTGCCCACTACAACTCAGCTTTGTATTCATTAGCTGATTGATGAGCCTGTCAGATGGAACCAGACTTTGCTACAAGTTCTAAAGATACAATGTGCTGCCTTCTTTCAAGTTGTGCCTTCCAGTGATGGTTTTATAGGGCTCTAAGAATGGGGTGGTTGACATTTATTATTGTCAGGGCCTTAAGTGAGATCACAGCATCTGGCACCCCAAAATCTACCCCACCTCCCAGGCAAGGTGTTCTGCTGATTTCTTTTGTGACTGAATCTTGGAAACCCTGAATCCTTTCCCTCAGACATCTGGAACCATGGGACCCCAAGGCTTGTACCTGTAAAAAACGTGCTTCCTACATGCAAAATGACATTATCAATAAATAGTCTTGATCCCTTAGAGATGATTATTTTTCATATACAGTCTGTACATAAGCTGCAAAAGACCATGGAAACCTTGAGCCTTTTCAAGACTTCTGTAACCAAAGTCTGACTGAGCATCAATAGGATGAGGCTTGGTCTCCTAGGAGAAAGCTAGAGATCTCTGAATTCTGTACAGATGGTGTCCTCAGAACAGAAAGCACTCGGCATTGTAGTTAAACAGAGCATGTGGATGAAATCATCATCATAGAACGAGGAATAACTTCTAATGCTAGCAGAATAACCAGTCATCAACAATTATATTTCAATAATAACTTATTTTTGAAATAAAAAATAACCCATACTAAAATCAACAGTTATTATCTTCAGCATTTCCATAACCACTGTCAATCATACTTTTCAAAAATCTTTGTAATAAATCACAAAAGCCCTATAAAGTAGGCAAAGCTAACACTTGTTATTTAACCCAAAACTTAGCTAAGTAGGGAGTAAAAAGAAAATAGAGTTAAAGCCAAGTTGGTCTGACTCTAAGCTGTGATCACAAATATTGTAAAGTAGTTCAAGAACTTACATAGATCCAGGAACTTGTGGCCCAGAAGCTGATGACACAGACTGTGGTACCTACCGTCAGCTTTGCAAACATGTGTCCCCATCTAGGACACCACTAACCACAACAAACAACAACCCAAACAGCTAAACCAACAGGGACAAGTGCCATAAAGTGATTAATTTTACACCACTGTGCCCAAACCAGATGGATATTACATGTCCTTGAAATTGTCTACAGGGCTGGATCCAATCTGTCCTGCAGTTGCTGTTGCCTCTCAGAGTTCCTCTCCTCACTCATTTCACTGTCTCTAAGTCTCAGTCACACTGACTTCTTTACTCTTTCTCTGATGGATAATGTCAGGTGCATTTCTACCTCAATAACTTTGTGTGCCCTTTCTTCACTCTGGAAAAATTTCTCCATGCTGGCCGACCCATCCCTTCTCCAAGTCTTTGCTCAGTAAATTCTTTTCCTAGAAAGTCAATCCTGTTTGGCCACTGGCGTCGTACTTACTCTCCACACTTCATTCCACACATGAATCTCATTTACTCTGTTTTATTTTTTGTTCCTCCAAAGAACTTTCTACCTTCTCTCAGTCTCCATTCCTTACTCGTTATGAAAATTGTTACTATCTGGCTCCTAACAATCCAGAAGTTCTGGACTGAATTATGTGTCTTTTCATCCATATCTCCTAGACAGTGCTGAAAGAGTGAATGGACTAAGATGCAAAGGTACTTTAGTTGATTTCAGACAATTTGGAACTAACTTGTCTCCCGTCACTGAATAGAGATATGTGTGATCTTATGACCCAGCATCATCATGAGCTTCCATACCCTAACATTAAGTGATTTATCTATAGTATTCTTTTCACCCACACATTAAATCATTGTTTAGGCAGTACCTCAAAAATTCCAAAAATTGGGTTATTGACACTGGGCTGGGCACCTTAGTCACGGTGAACTGTGAACTGGAAGAGCAGGGAGTCATGTGATCCCTGCAACCTCAGGCAATGTTTAGGAGTTTCTTAGCACCTCAGTATTCTAATCTTTCCGGTTTGGTTCTCTTCCTTTTTAACCTTGCAACATACTAATGAATTAAAAAGACAGGAAATGTTCCAAAACACAGAGCAATCAAGAGTATATAATATTCATGCTGACATAATGGACTTTTTGCCAAATATTGCTCATGATGTTTAAATTCCAAAGAAAAACATACTAAAATCAACCAAAAGGATCACTTTAATAGAGCCATGATAAATATGATAAATAATTTAAAAAATGCTTTTCATATATAGCATCATTGTGTAATAAATGGAGAAAGCCAGCTCCACAAGTTACAAATTGAAAATTTGCTTCTTATTTTCAGTATTATTTAACATGTGATGATCCTGAGGAAGGAGTGCAGGCATCCTTCAGAAATTAATTTAGCAGAATGAGGGGCTTTGGCTATAATATGGGAATAAAATGTACTCTAAAGACATGCTATTCCAATCTTAATAATAATAATAAATAATAAGCAATATGCAAAGGACACAGATGAGTCAGTATTTTCCTTTTTTTTCTAATCCACACTTTCAGATTGATAGGCAGAATTTTCACTAATATATATATGTATAAATACGTGTTTATTTTAATGTGGGTATAATTATTACTAAATTGTAGCTTTTAATGGAAAGATCTTTAGAGACAGTCGAATCTCACTGCATTTAACTTTCATTGAAACTCTGAAATTATTTTTTCAAAATGTTCAGGTTTTGAAAAACACCAAACTGTGCTTATTTCAAATAGTCTTTTATTTAATTTTTCAGACTGGTATTTTAAGGTGAATTTAATCTGTGTAGTTCATACTTGTCTACACTTAAATTATCCAGCTCGAGCCTTTAACAGCTATTTAATATCCCAGACACCTTTTGAGCCTTTAAAGTGAGCTCCAAAAAGCCTTTTCTGTCTCTCCCACCACCTCTCATCAGACTAAAAGGCTGCATTTTGTTCGAGTAAACAAATTGAATACTGAAACTTCTGGTTATTTTTCCTCTCAGTTTATGACCTATGAATACAAAATGGCTTTTAGAAGTGACATAACTAATTTTCCCATCCCTGTGAACCAATGCAGGGTGGGTGTCACATTACCTTACTTATGAACAGCTGTATAGTCAGCAAATGAGGCAATCTTTGGACTCCTCATTGGGCATCCACAGCATATAAATAGATAATTACAGAAACGCAAACCTCTGTGACATTTTTCATCTGAAAATTGCCAATATTGCCTTTAGGGTGATATAAGCATACATCTTAGCATTTGCCATAGACGAAAAAATGCCCAGTTACAGCTCTAAATAGCTCTTCCACATTACAGAAAGCAAGGGCTCAAGTAGCTCCACTCCAGGGAATGGGGTGGGGGTCTTCAAGGCTATGTACCTTTGAAGGGGAGCTTGCAGAAAAAGGAGAGAGAGAGAGAGAGAGAGAGAGAGAGAGAGAGAGAGAGAAGAGAGAAACAGACATACAGACACAGAACACACTGATAATTTCAGAATTCTGCTAACACTCTCTTTTTGTTATTGTGTGTCTGCGTATATCTAGAATTTATGTTTTAAGAAGGAGAGAGAGAGAGAGAGAGAGAGAGAGAGAGAGAGAGAGAGAGAGGAGAGAGAAACAGACATACAGTCACAGACCAGACTGATAATTTCAGAATTATGCTAACACCATCTTTTTGGAATTCTGAGGCTGCTCATAGCTGGAATTTAAGTTTTAGGAGCTCTAGTCATTTTTATATGATTTTAAATTTGTTTCGATTAGCATATGTCAGTTGACTATATTAATGGGGTTTAGTGTGCTATTTCAACACATGCACACTCTCTACATTGATCAAATCCAGCCTCCCTTTGGCAATCCTCCCCATCTTTTCTCTTCTTCCAAACCACTAATAATGACTAGTCAACATTCATGTTGACAGAATTTCATTTTTATTTATGGCTGAATAATACTCATTGTGGATACATGCATTATTTTCTTTATTCATCTGTTGACAGGCACCTAAGCTGATTCCATATCTAAGCAATTGTGAATAGTGCTGCAATAAGCAGTCATCCAAGCCTTTCTTTCATATGCTTGCTTCATTTTCTTTGTAAATACACCCAAGAATGGGATTGTTGCATTGTATGACAATTCTATTTTTACTCTGAGAGACCTGCAAACTGTTCTTCACAATGGTCTGATAATTTATTTCCCCATCATCAATGCAGGGAACTCCCCTTTTCTCTATATCCTTACGCGCATTTACTATTTTGTCATTTTGTCATCATAGTGGTCATTATTTTCAGCAACGTAAGCTTTTATGACTGTTTTTTATCACCTATTCCTATCCATCCCTGTCCTCACAGGGATGTTTGTGGATGTTCAAAGTCACATCTTTAACCATCCTAAGTGCACCACTATCAATGCTAATCCCCATACTCAGAGTTCTATGCTGGATTCCCAGGTCCACAGCAACCTCAGATTGTTTCCTCAGATTGGCAGAGAGAAGATACATGTCAGGAATGGCCAAGGGGACTCTTGATGAAGCAACAGAAGAAATTTCTCTGGAAGGAGGCTCAGAGAGAGCAGACCTAGTAGGCAAGAGTGATTTGCACCAGGGTGACCTGACATGACACCAGGCAAAAAAGTGTGCACAGGGAAGCCCCTTCCACCTGCAGCATGTCCAGCCCACCCTTCCTGTGGTGGGAGGACAGGCAGAGCTGTTCTGGTTGGTTGCATTTTCCTAATAAGACTGCTCAAGCTGCTATATGAAGCTGGCTGGCTGGTTGAATCCAATCCTATCCCTATTTCAGTTTACTCATTTCCAGAATGTAATCTCCCCTACTCACTCTTGGATTCCTTCAGGGCCTTGTAACTGATGAATAGGGGCCACCAGGAGTGGTAGGTCAGGGAGGCACCTAGGCAATCACAGCAGGCCCTGCTCTGGAGGTGCCATTGAAAGAACTAGAGGTGTAGATTGCAAGGAGAGCTCAGAAAATATGTAGTGTAACCTTCATCTGCTATTCAAATTCCCATGTCTGATGGTCCTTACTGTTGAAGCATTCCAGGTAACGGGGCGTGCAAAGCCTCCAGGAAGCTTCCTTTTGTATGCAGCTGACATTTACCTCCCTGAAATTATGTTTTATAATCCCCAACAGGGAATTCCTCCAGGAAATCACCCAGTTAAAAAATAGAAATAAGCCCTTCTTGCAATAGAAGCATTTGATTTAAAGAAAAAAGTATATTCCTTAAGAGCCTTTTGGATGGCACACACTGGCTGAATTTGTTGAAAATACTTCCTAAGCAGTATGGCCAGCCTCTTTGCTTACTGGCCCTCATCTCAAGGAAGGAGCCACCTGTTTCTTTAACTAATTGTAGTAACAGAAGGGATAGTCAATAGCTAGGTGTAGATGCCACCTATCATCAATTCTTTACACTTTCTATTGATGTTCATGCCCCTATAAAATCACAGGACATTTACATTCATTTATTCCCATTTTATAAATGAGGAAATGTAGAATTAAATCTACAACTTACCTGACAGCACTGTCATAAGTGACAAAATTGGGATTCAAACTTGGAACTATCTGAATGCAAAGACTCTGCCTTTTGAACTACCATGAAATAATGTGCACATATATATTCATATGTATGACTATTATGTATATAACTATGTTAGTCCTTAAGCATCTCATTGTGGCTCATGCATGTGCATCTAAATAAATATGCATGTTCATTTGTATTTATGAATGAATTAAATATATGCATATAAAATATGTAATCTATAAATATATGCTATAGAAGTAAATATTGATAGGGATATACACATATATAAATACTGGCTGTGTGCCTTGGAAATCAAACTAATCAAGGCAGGTGACCTGGCTTGATTCAACCCATAGATCATTTTTAAACACTAAGTTTTTCACTTAAGCAAATGAGTTGCACATCCATCTCCTCAGAGAAGCTTGCTGGCTTTCCTTCAAAGAGCAGGAATTGTCCCTCACTTGCAGGTCTGTAGCCCTTTTATACTAGGCCCACATATCCCTCTCTTCTCTGGTCACCTTCAAGGTGTACCTTTTGCAGCCCTCCTGAAAACTCTCCTGTATGATACCTGTTGATGAACCCTCACTTATTACTCAACCTTCTCTGCTCCCATAGGCAAAATTGGGAACTACTCTGTTGTTCCAGACCTGGATTCCTGAGGCCTCTTGAAAATGAGACTTTTTAAAAACTCCCCTTCTTACTGGATGTTTCAGAATACTCCTAACTTAAGCAAAGCAAGTACCCAAAAGGTGGCCAGGAGCAGGATGTTTTTCATAGTGCTACCATACCTAAGGGGGGACCACAGCAACCACCTGTTTTTGGTTACCCTTCACCCCCCTACACTCCTCGTGAGGTGGTGACTCAGCTTGATTATCAGCACCTGTTTCTCTTTCTTGTTCTCTGAGTCTTTTTGGCCTCACTCCAGAGAGATGAGCCAGGCAGGAGACAAGTCACACTGAACCTGCTGAGTTTTCTGATGGAGGCTTAAGAGGTTTTTTTTTTTTTTATCATTGTATAAGCTTGTCTTGAGACCAGTTTCCTGCCAAAGAGGTCTTACTGACACTGTGTCACCTAAGTTCTCAAGTCTCACGCAGCTGGGATAGGAATGTCATATGTACTTTGCTATGTTTTATTTGGTTGAGAAGAAATCCTAGGAACTTCCCGGACTTGGTATAATCCAAGTTGAAACCAGGGTAAGCAGCAGCAGTAAAAAAAACCAATCCAGGATCACATTTGATGTTGACTGAGTCTGCTCAGCTTCTGAGATGCTTAAAACTTAGTATGGAAACAAGAGTTATAGTTCCTGCTGAAAGGAATGAAGACAGTAAACACTAGGTGATCTTTGGAAAGCCAGTTTGCTGGAAAGTAAAGTCCTGTAACATCCTTTTGTGCAGAAAAGTTGTATTTGTAGTTTCCTGAAAGAGACTGAAGCAATTGATATGGTGTGAGCTACTCAAAGCCAAAAACAAGCATGCTGGCATCATCCTGGAATTTGGATTGACAGGTACTGACTACAGCCCGGGTCCTTGGAGAAGAGTACAGTGATTGATTAGTGATGTCTATAGCTGGCATGGGAAGAAGATGCAAGGACACTTATACAACTGCTTCCTGGTCCCATGGAATTGCATGGAATTTCAGTGCTTTCACGATCACCAATGTTTTACTGTGAGCTGCTAGGCTGTGTGCATAAATTTCACCAAGAGCCCCTGGAGCCTTTGGGACAACCAATAGCTTGAATTCAGCAAGTGCATGTGGACCCCCCACTAATATCACCAGAATGATCTAGCCTCCATCACACCACCATAAAACCTAGGGTCTCCACAGAGTATCTAACATCATGCACTTCTATGCCCTTGTTAGTCCTGAACAGTAGCTGAATCTGTGACTGCTTTTATTTTCCTCTCCTAAGAAAATGCCATCATACACAACTCAGGTATGCTCTACATTATGTATTTTAGCTCCCAGTTCGTTTTTCTGCCCAGCTTCCCTAAATGTTACCAAGGAGAGGCTCTGGGAAGGTAAGTGCCATTGTACCTACCTTCCACACAGGCATGAGGGAGAGAAGAAATGTTTCTTCTCTCAATTCGTTCTACATCTAGCTATGTACCCGAAGGTAGCCAGGGAACATTCTGTAAGATTTGCTGAGCCACAGCCCTGTCTTATGGCTTGGGGAGGCATCCATTTTGGTAGTCACTTCATTAGAATGTGGGCTGATGGAGTGCTTGCAGTTATGGGAAGGTTCTGGAATTGCTCTACCCAGTAGACTTGCCATGTGGCTTGAAATGTATGCAGAGCTTCTGAGAAATGATACTTTCAGCTTTAGTTAATTTACCCAATAAAAACTTAAAACATGAATAACTCTATATGGCAAGTGGCTACCATATGGCAATGATTCTCAGGTCTCAGTATGGATAAGAATTACCCAGTGGCATTACTGAAATATAACCATTTTGGTGCCATAGTCAGAAATTCTTATTCAGTAGGTCTGGGATGCAGTGTGAAAAATGTGTGTTTCCAACAGGCCCCCAGATGCTGCCATGGCTGCTGCTGCTTTGTGCTCAGGGTCTTCATCTAATTCCCTGATGGAGGGGCCCAGGGTTATTTAACTACATGGCTTCTCAGCTAAGGTCCACTCTGTCCTCGGGATGACAGTCGCAATACCTGGAAAAATCTTTGGTTGTTACAATTGGAAGGCAAGTGGTGGCAATACTGGGATCCCTTTGGTAGAGACCAAAGATGCTGCTAAATACCCTAAAACGCATATGTTTGTTCACTCTGTGTCACCTCCAGTAAAAATGGTAGAGCTTTAGAATGTCCTTACAAGGCTGCAAACTGATAATTACGCATTAGTCAGAACCTGGCTACAATGATGGCTGTAGTAACATCATTTCAAGTAAGTGCTAACCTGTCTCCTTGAAAGGCCTTGACTTTATTTCTTGACCAATATTATAATACCATCCATTCCTTCACCTCTGAGCCTCTGAGAGGCTGAGCTGGCCGTGGAGTTGAGCAATTGAGTTTCTCCCCTAGGCTTCTATATTGGGAGACTAGGGAAGGTATACCAGGTCACCAGGTCCCAGGGGAGCACTGTTAGAGTAATGAGAAGGTTGTCTGACTGCGGGTTTCTTCATCTAGCTTCCTCCAAGGGGAGCAATACAATGGCAGGTTAAATTTTTGCATGTGAATCACACCAGGATTAGTCATCAGGAGCCTGTATTGGAGGCCTGCATCTGAGATGTGCATAGGGAAAGAAAACAGGGACATGGTCTCTGAAAAGCCAGACCCACCTGTTCTTCTGAACAGTTTCTTCCATGTTGCCAAAGGGAACCTTCTCAGTTCTCTTGCCTATCTCCTCCTCTGTGGAGTTCTGAGGGACCCAAAGTCAGGGCAAAGGAGGGTCTTGTGAACATCCCGGGGCCTTAAACTAGCAAAAGGCTCCTTAGGAGACTTTAGCCTGCTTATGCTGCAAGGACTGAAGGTGTCCCACCACCACTAAATCCTCTCCCCAAACCTCAGGCACTAAAGCTCCATGTGCTTTCTCATTTCAAGCTCCTCAAGGACCCCTCCATAAAGAATAGTATCCCTAATCCAGAGGCCCCTGTGCCGATGGAGTCTCTTTACAAAACTGTCTTTGCTGAGTTTCTCTGCTTGGCTGTGGGAGGTCCCCAGGCCTCAGTAGTGAATCAGGGACACAAAGCTGGATGACACTGTGCTCAGGGCTACATGGCCCTACTATCATACTTGCCGGAAATGGGAATGGGAATGCATTCAGTGTCTCTTGTTATGGCCTGAACCAACTTTCCTTTTTTAGAATCCCAGACTATTTTATGATTCTCTGAAGGTCTTCTTGAATGCAGCTGCTGTCCTTTATATGACAAAGCAAGGGGCTGACTGTTGCCATTTCCGGTCTTCAGCCCATCATTTTCATTCACTGCCCCCTTGGCAGTTCACAACAGGGGCAGTTCAGTGCACAGTGGCCCAGTGGTAAGCTGGCCGGCTCACCTGAACTGTCAAATCTTTTCTACAGGACTACCAAGTTGTAGCCCCTATCAAAAGGCTGAGTCTTTGATGATGGCCTACCCTCATACTCCCTAGAATATAGTAGGTCACCCCTCTCCATCACATGCCAGCTGTATGATCTCAGCAAAGGAACATGGTCTCAGACTCAGTGTCCTCTTCTACAACAGCTCCCTGACTAAAGTGACTAAAGATGCCAGTTAGGTAATGCTGTCCATGTGCCCAGCAGCGACTCATCTAGGAAAACCTGAGAAACTTCTGTGACTTTGGCCCTGTTGAGAGACAGCTTCCAGGCCTGAGCACTGCCCATGCAAGGCAGCATCTCAAAGCACCTGGTGAGACTCACATGGGAGGGTGCCACCTTAAGCTGGGAATATTCTGAGGTGTGAAAGAAATTAAGCCAACTACTCACAAGCACAGACTCCACAGGAAATTCTGTATTATTACAAAAGTCTGTTTTTACACATTAGCTAATGAGTTTTGACCTGTGTGAATTTGGTCTTATAATTACCCAACTTGGATTTCCTGTTAGCCAATCAGACTGATGCTGTGATCTCAGCCATTTCAACAACTCTTGATTATCAGAGCAGACACCAAGGACCAGGAAAAATACATAATGTTCTTCTTTTTTGAGTACATTTGATTGGGCAGAGCTAGCTTTCTGTGGCTGCAGTAAAAGAAGCTTTCTTTTCTCATTTGTCAACTCTGACTCTTCTTCCTTCTTCCTAAAGAAAAGTAAAAAGAAAATCTTGTGCAAACATAGAAGCTAGAAAGGTGATGGAAGGGCACCCTAAGCTGAGAGCACAGAGACAGTTATAAGGAGGAAATAAGGGAGGAGCCTTCAGAGACATGGGAGGAAGGGGTAGCTTCAGAGCAGGCTGGGCGTGGCCAGCGAGGAGGAAAGAACTACTGCGCTTCACCCAGTGACAGCAGCAGTGTGTTTATGTGTATGTATGGGGAGAAGGGGTCACAAGGCTCTTGATGTGAAGGTAAAACCAACACGCAAGTTGCTACTGTGGAGGCCAGATGTTGTTCTTTGCTGCAATGCATGTAGTTTCCGGGGAGATTGGTCTCCTCAAGGAAAACCTAAACACCCAAGGTACGTGAAGAGGTGGGAACAGGTGACCATGTGCCCTGCTTATGGCAAGTACCTCCCACCCCTCCTTACTTTTGGTCTTGTCATTGAGCAGTTCATGTTTGGTTGGTGGAGGAGCTGCTGTTCCCTATGTTTTCCTCGCCTTGCCCATCACACATGTCCCTTTTCATTCTCTCCTCTTTCTTTTGGCACCTGGTTCTTTCTGTAAATAAACTGCTGATACAAATGTCCAAAATAAGTTCTGCTGAATAATAGATGAAGGAAGACAGCTACATAATTTATAATGGTAGAGGCCAGGCAGAGCTGGCTAGGCTATATTCAAGCCCACAGTCTTTCTCAGTCACTGTAGCACAGCCTGTATGTTGGTGCTTCTAGCCTTAATACTAGAAATACATTGCAGTTGGGGGGTGGGGGCAAGCTTAGGTTTGGGGTCATCTTCCTCAAAGTGTGTATCTGCTTCTAGGTGGCCCAGGACTCCCCTGACCATTCAACAGCAAGATTTGAGTAGCCTTGGCCCTCCCAGTTCAGGTAGGAATGATAGTACCTTGCCAGGTTCAACACCAGACCATGACTCTCAAATACCCACTGTCTGTTCAGCAAGTCCAGAGGTCTAACCAATGTCCTGGCTCATCACCCAGGGAAATAAGTGTACATTTTGAAATGGCTTTGGGGACGAGCCTGCTTCCTGCAGGAAAGTCCTCTTCCCAGTTCTAGGGCACTGATTAGGAAGAAACGAGAAACAGAAGAGAATATAGGAAAGACAGGCTAGAACATTTTGGAAATCAACTAATTTCAAGTTCTGGTAGACATGATTAACCGAGTATAGTGTTTTATTTTGTTTCCTATTCAAAGCCTCTAATTCCTCCTCATTCACATCTTTAGCAGATGGATAAAAAACACAGGAGAAAAGCACAGAATCAGGAAAAACAATGGGACAGGGTCAAAGGGAAGAAACTGTACCAGGGGAGTGCTTACAGAGAAGAAACACAGTCATGCTTCCACACAATCAATACAACCTTTGTTTTGTGAAACCTTCAGGGCATGATTGGAAACAGTTATGAAGTACAAGTTTTTCTGAAGCAGAAGGATGTTTCTATTGCTTAAAACAAAACTGAAAAAGAAAAACCCACCCAAAATGCACATCCCTGCCTTAGCTTACCTATGAGCTGAGAACTAGCCCAGAACAGAAGTTCTGTGATGATCCCAAGTGCCATGTATGCCCCAAAGGTGCTCCCTCAGCCACTTCTGACCCACTAGTTCTTGTCAGCAGCATCCAAGTGTTAAGCCAGGAAAACTGAGTCTGGGAACATCACCAAAGTGGCCAGTAAGCCACAGTTTAGTTAGCATGCACCCCTGTAGGCCCTGACTTTGGCTGGAGCCTATATGGGGAGTGTCTAGTGGAGGTGGTGGAAGCTGGGGAGCAAGGGGGCTTGGGGAGGTTCATTTGCAAGAACTGCCCAGCTGAGATAACATTTAAAATGAAATCGAGAAGGTCCAATGCTCTGTAATCCTGTAGCAGCTGCTCATTTGGGTCGAGCTTGGGAAAGAACATTTTGCCATTAGTTAGTCCCTGAGCCAAGATTGGCTGATGGTGGCTTCTGTTCTCCCTAAGCTACATCTGAGGGGATCATTCAGCTGTGTACTAAGGATGCTAAACAAGAGAAAAAGAACACTATGGCTTACAGACTCCATCCATGTGTATGGCCCCTGGGATGCCCCTGCAGATGGGCCTGGCTGGAGACGGTGATAGCCTGGATGGGCTTGTTGAAGCCTGGTGCCCAGGGAGAGCAGCTGGTGGGCTTGTTGCACTCTTCTTCAGCCCGTCATGTACCACTCTTAACAAGGTTTGCACATCCTGGAGATGCAGATTATCCCTCAGTACAGAGGGCCAAGCTGCCCTTTGGGTCTCTAAGCCAGAAAAAGCATGGCCAGAATCCTCTGAAGCGTGGCCACATCTGCCTGTGCAGAGCCTAAGAAGCGAGTCCATTGCTCGTATTCTAGCCCAGGAATCACCCAGGCTGATTGCTTCCTCCCCAGGTCTGTAGTTTTTCCCACTGGAGGAGAACCAGCTTTTCCTTTTGCTATAAAATTACAAATAAAACTAAACTGACTTTGAACATATTAATGATACCAGCTGGCTTCATAAAATGTAAATAGAGCAATAAAATACAAATGGAATCCTCCCCTTAATTAACTTTTGATTTACGCAGTCCAAAGTGATTTGAATCCAATGTTGCCTTCAAAACATACTAGGTGAGAACCCCTTCAATCATCCTTCTAGACATGGCCTTGCTGGCTCTCCCATGTCTCTTCTCTGGCCCTCTATCCCGAGTTGAGAAGTGCTTTGAAGTTTCACAGTCCTAAAGAGTTGAAATAAAGATTTTTCAGTCATCCTAGAACATGTCAACAGGCTGGCTAATTAGGACAGCCATGAAATACTTGGGGGACATGAAGTGTTCCATAAATGCACATTATTCTTGCTATAATGATGACACAGTAATAATAACTTGGCTTGTCGGAGCATTTTCACAGCATCAAATACTCTATTTATTTGGCACTCACACACTTTGCTATTTATAGAGGGAAAAGAGTCTCTAATGCCAAGGTCAGTTCACTGAATGAAGCCAAGAGAGGACATGTATTCTGATTTCTAGACTAACCCTGGGTTCAGGAAGAGTCACAAAACCATAGTAACACAAAAGCCAGAGAAAAATGGATTCTGTTCTGTGGACTCACAGACTGAGTACTGTACTACTGTAGATCCAAATAGCTTCTCTTTTACCTATTAACTGGACAACCCTGGGCAGATGATCTCCCTGTGCCTTAATTTCTCATCTTTCAAGTGAAAGAATTTATTTTTTGACAACTTTGGTGTGTGTGTGTGTGTGTGTGTGTGTGTGTATGTTACCTGTGCTCACACACCATACCATATGTGTGAAAATCAGAGAACAACTTGTGAAAGTCAGTTCTCTCCTTCTACTATATAGTTTTCAGGCATTGGATGTAGGCTTTCTGACAAAACAGCAAATACCTTTACCCACTGAGCCATGTGACTGGTCCTGATGTCGAATTTCTGGGTCAGATTACTGTATGAATCAACTGGATTAAACACAAGAGAAGCACCTAAAATGCTCCTACCTTACACTGAGTATTTTGCATGAGTGTTGCCATGGCTACAGTGAGTACCATAGGGCTGAAAGAGTACTGTGAGAAGAGGTGAGGCTGGTATGACCACCTCCACATGGTAAAACAAAGGAACCCCAGGAAGAACCAGGGATCTACCCATGTTGACTTGTGACCCTTGATAGAGGCTTTGTGTTAAACCTTAAGTTACGGAAAAAGAGATCCAGAATTATTTGTGTGTATTCATGTGCGCACATGTATATGCATGTGTGTGGTGCATATGCACATGTGAGTACATGTGTGTGGAGGTCAGAGGATATACCTCAAGTGTCATTTGTCAAGAGTTGTTTTTTGTGTTCTTTTTTTGCTCTGTTTTATTTGTTTTTTGGTTTTTGAGACAGTATGTCATTGGCCTGGATCTTGCTGATTAGGCTAAGCTGGCTATCCAGCTAGTCCTAAGGATCCCTGCCTTTGCCTCTCCAGCACTATGACTAATTGCATGCTACCATGCCCAGGTTTTTCATGTGAACTCTTCATGCGATAAAGCACAGGTGCTTGTGCTCACAAGACAAGCAGTATACTGACTACCTTCCAGTTAAGATTCAGAACTTCTAAGCTGGAATCTCCAACCTTAATTAAGCATGAAGACGATTGACTGATGAAAAGTAAGGAGGCAATATGTCTAATAACAATAATAATTACTATGTATTTATAATAGGTATCAAATGTCTTTCAAAGAGCTTTCTATGTGACAAGTCATCAAATCTTCCAGTAGCTCAGTTGGTTCGTTGGTTGGTTTGCTTGTTTCATTATGCCATGGACTGAACTCAGGGCCTCATGCATGCTAGAAAATAACCTTCCACAGCCCTTTAAATCCTCCTTGAGGCCTGTGTTCTGCAACTGAAACTTGACAGATAAGGAGCATTGCAGAGAGGTGGAGGTACTTACCACCAGAATAGGTGGAAGATCTGGGGTTGGAAATTTTCTATGGTAACTGCAGAGTACTTTCTAAGTGGAATAAATAACTCAGCTGAGAAACAGACTATCGTTATTTGGACCCTCTTCCAACTTATGATCCCTTCAATAAACACCATATTGTCACATGCCCTAGTTTTTCCTTTCCCCGTGTCAGGCACTAGACTAGACCCTGAGGATTCATGACTCTTGCTCCCTACAGGTATAGTCTATGGGGACAGAATGCTATAAACGAAGTGTGTTTCATCAGGATTGTAAGTGGTTTACTCAAGCCAGGACAAAGCTCCCTTTGGTTTGCATGCCGAAATGGTGGTAGTTGAGGTTAGATAAAGCATACCATGGCAAACATTCCTCTGAACATTGTTCTTGGATTCCCAAGGGAATTCCATCTGGACTTGGTGGCCATCTTCCTGAGTTACCCAGATGTTTCCCAAATGATAGCCTGCAAAAGCTGCCAGCCCCCTTGCTATGCATTTCCAACTCCCTACAGCAGGCACAGTGATGGATCTAGGTCAATCACATGCGATATTTTAACATCTAAATTAAATGGAGTGCGAGTCTGGAATCCATTACTTTCTCCATCGCTACTGAAATCAAACCAATGGGACTTATTTAATTTTTCTTTTATGGAAGGAGTTTGGGTGAACACAAATGCCAGTAGACTGAAGTGACTCTTCTCTGGAGGCAAACAGAAGTCAGGGCTGCTAAGTAAACACCTCCCATAGCTCAGAGGAGCCCAGTATGATCCTGTGTGTGACAGCATATCCCTTAACTTGCCCAGCATGTTGGGAGAGGGGCGGAGTCCCTCAACAGCCACATTTAGACATTCATAACTCAATATATTCTTGTCATGATCCAATCTCACTGGGATAGAGAGTGATTCCAAAATATATTTCATTCCAGTTAAATTATTACATCTGAGGAAAAGAAATGTACCTCAGCTGATAGAACTGTGTCAGCTCAGCCCTGTTTCAAGGAGACTGGAGTATGAGCGATGGTTGCTGTCCTCACACGGCTCAGCACCTGCTCATCCCCCTCCATCTCCCTGTGCTGTTGCCCCGCTGAATGAGTATCAACGTTTTGTAAGTGTCCTTGTGAACTTAGGACAATGCCCGTGCCATACTGATAACACCCTGATTCACCCCGGCTATACCCTGCATATCTCCTCAAGGCACAAGCTACATTTTCATACCATCTTAGTACGTAAATCAGCTGTCAGCTGCACACCCAAATATCTCCATTCTCGTGATTTTGTCAGATCATCACCACTAATAGGATGTTGAAATTCATAAATGCATCCATTTCCAGTAATAGGCCTATGTACTGCCGTCTCCCAGTTTGAAAAGAGAGGTTTATGCTGGGGACACGAATCCCACGCGTCTCAAGAGGGCACCTGGCTTACTTGAATTGGGAGGTAATTTCCTCCTGGGACAGACTGCTGAGATCTTTAATACCGAAAGTTTAAATAGATCGGAGGCTGCGAAGCACAGCCAGCAACCTCAGAATTGCTCAGGAAATCACAGGATTTTAAAGCAACGGGAGAAAAAAAGGCAGTTTTTCTTCTTCCCCCCTTTGGGCTGGGTTCCCTGGGGCTTTGTCTGGAAATGCTTGGCCCTCCAGCATGAAGGGCATCTGTGCTGTCCCACAGTAACCCTGGACACCTGCCTCTCCCAGACAATCTTTCTTATCCTCATAAGGCATGAATGGGCCCAGTTTGGTGTGGATGCAGGCAAGGACTTCCTCTCTCCATCTATGATGCCCCAAGGTGAGGGACCAGGCTCTGGAGTTACATGCTTGGGGTGTCAGGATCAATCTCCCATCCAAACAGTGCCGAGCCTGTGTCTTTGTCCTGGGTGGCAATGGAAAGCACAAACTATGGCAAAACTCCAGGGACTGTGCTCAGTGAGCTGGGATCAGGTTAGTGAGTTTCCTCAGTGGGTTGTTACCTTGCCAGGAGATCTTTACCCTTTGGACTGCACTACCCCATTCACTTATTACAGTACAATTGGCCCTTGGTATTAGCTGAGAGTATTGACTCCAAAACTTTACAGACACCAAATCTCATGTCCTTCATATATAATTACATGGTATTTGCATATAGCACATGCACATTCTCCCATATACTTTAATTCATCTACAAATATAATGCCTAATTTTATGTAAACACCGTGGAAATGGTGGTTTTACTGTATGGTTTAGGGAATAATGGCATGGAGAAGTCTACTTGTTCATTACAATTTTGTTTTGAATTCTCTTTTATCTGCCATGGGTTGAATCTAAGGATATACAATCTGCAGACCCAGAAGCTCCAACTGTGAGGCTGGAGAGATGACTCAGTGGTTAAAAGCATTGGCTGCATAATCATGAGAGCCATGAAACAAAACCAGGTGCCCCCCCCACTTCTAACTCCAGCTCAGAGGAATCTGACATACCTATGCACACATATGTACAGACTTTCATGCAGAAACACACAGGCACACATGCAAATAAATAGAACAAATCTTGGTGGATTTTTTTTTTTTTTTAGAAAAAGACTGAATTGACTCTGGGACACTGGCCTCCCTGTAATAACACTAGGCATTATATTTGTAGATGAATTAAAGTATACAGGAGAATGGGCATGGGCTATACGCATGCACACCAGATTAGGCACATGTTGCCCAGTCCCTGACTTCAGTTCAGTTGTTGCTGTTGCTGATGCCACGTGCCTTTCTTTTGTTCAATGCAGTGCTTCTGAAAGCACTTGCAGGGAGCCTGTGCAGTGGTTCCCCAACAGCCTTGCAAGGTGAGCATAGTCAAGTAGGTATAAAACCCCATTTGAAGGACAGAAATGGCCTCTGTTCCAGGGATCTTGGAGTTGAGATTTGCCCAGTTAAAGTTGCTGAAAGTCATAGAGCAGTTAACCCGAAGGATAGACCCCAGACTGTTTGCCTTTCCCCACTGTACATGATCATGGAAATACCATTATGGAAATAATTTTCAAAGTCATTCATAGAGTCCATTTGATACCTGTCATGGGCCAGCCTAGCTGAGCCTTGTGTTGGCGCTTCTGGGACCCTGGGCTGGCCAGGTTGACCTTCCTTTCTTCCTACTCAGTCTTACTACCTAACCCTGCTTGCAGCCTCTGCATACTGCATGCAGCTTCCCATAAGTTTATGGAAGGAGACTGGATCCCGGGAGGCCCCTCAGCATGAGCCTGGAGGCTGGTCTTGAAAAGTGATTGCGCTGTAACACGTGGAAGCTGTTTAAATCTGTCACTTTAAAATATCACTTCTGCACTGTCAGGCTGGGCCAGGAGGAGCAGGTCCAGGATGGGGACATCATTTTAAAGTGACAGCCTGACTTTAAGCCTTGGACATATGTAGGGGAATCTTCATGTGTTGAGGTCTCAATTTAAAACCAAAGGGTCCTGCCCCAGAACTCTGATTCGCAAAAGCCTTGATAACTCCTTTCTAGTATTTCTGATCAGAAAGATTCTGGGATGCTAAGAAGAGGCTTCCTTTATAGCCTGGAGCAGGCCAGTTCAGGAGCACCTCGGGGCAGGAAAGGGGCAGTAACGAACACCCCAAGGTAGTTGGGCAGGCTATTTAATTGCTTGTCTTCTGTTAAACTATTAGCTGGTGGCCTGGGGGCAAGCACAGGATGTCCAGCATTCAAGTAAAATATATTTCTTTATTAGAGGACAATTCTGATCCCAAAGCCTACACTTGAATATAAGTTTTACTATCCCTCAAGGATCTATTTGGTTTTCACCCTTTCCAACAGGCCCTTACAGGACAGCCCAGGCTTTAGTGGGTGCAGTTAGTGCATATATCCTCTGTCATTTACTTGTGGTATGTATTGTATGTATATGTACCAGGAGTGCCTGACTGTGTTATTCCTCACTTGAGACAGACCTTAAGTGCCTGAGTAAACTCTGGATTCTACTGCCTATTTCCCCAAAATGTGCTGCTGAGATTTTTTTTTAGCCAGAATGGGAAAAATAAAAATAAAAAGATAGATTCATAGGCTTTAATTTTTTAGGCCTCCACTGCATCCCATTATGCATCTTCGCTCACCATCTCCTGAGACCCAGCACAGTGCCATGTACAGCCAGCTGCCTAGAGGCATTTGTTGAATGGAGAACTGAATGAATTTTCACTGAAGTACAAGAACAGGTTGAGGTTCTGAAAACAATCCCCCAAGGTATGCTACTTTGGGGGTTCTTAGAGCTTTCAACTGAACAAGAGTGGTGACCTTTCGGAACTTCTCCAAGCCTACCTTCCCTATGTCTCCCTTCTGAGAAAGGAAGCTTTTGTGAACTGTCCAAGTTTACCTAAAGACAAGATGCTCCAGAAGGCCATACTTATAGAAAGACTAGAATAGGTGCCACATGCCAGTCCAGGTAAACTTGAACCCAGACCATTCTCCTTCTACTTTCTGAAAACTCACTTCCTCTTTCTCTACCCTTTCTTATAGCTATGACCTCCTACCCCCATAGAAAGATAGAGTAAGTTCTAGCCATCTGACAATTCTTTGACTTATATACTCTGTGCTAATCCCACATGTTAAAGTCACAAACCTATTCTTCAAAGAAGTTTGTCCATTAGTAAATTTGTCTTTTCTCTTGTTAATCATTCTATTGTCTGTTTGCTCGATAGAGTAAAATTATCAAAACAGCAGAAGTTTGATAAGATCATGCATAAGTCTTCACTACCAGTGCTGCAGGCTGGGCAGGTCAGAGTAGTGAGCAGCAGTGTACCAGGGCTCCATGACACCAGGGAACCATTAGTGGTTTCTCTTGCTCCTCTTCCCTCCCTCTGGACTTCCCTGTAGACCAGCTGGGCTGCTGGACTGATAAAGAGAAGCAAGGCTTTGAACCATAACCATTCCACAAGGCTTTATCAAAGGGTCTATCAAAGGGTCACTCAGCACATCCAAATCTGCTTAGTTTATGAGATTATTACTCTTAGAACACATTTGCCCAGCTCCTCACATTCCTAAAATGTTTAGCATCATAACTCAGTTGATTGACTGCTTGCCTCTGAAGGTCACAGCTTGGCCATTCCTCCTGAGCTCCCATAGGGTTGGCTGGAGCTTGTTTCCTGGAGGATGAGCCCAGGCCCCTGAGCTTTTTGCTCTTACAAAGTACTGTAATCCTATGTTTCAGGACAAGGCTTCCTGGCACTGGTGATCTAATGTTAATATCTGTGCTATGTTGAAATGTGAACAACTGGAGGTAAGGAAAGGAGAAGCTTCTAGGAGCTTATGATGCAGGTCTCTATCTGCCATTATCATAATCTGGGGGACTGGTTGTGGGAGATTTTCTATCCATTTGAAAACAGACTTAATAATAAAAGTCTGTCTGTCTCAAGGTGTCACATTCTCTTCTACCTGCACAAGAAACTATCAGGGTGAAGACATGATACAAAATAGTGCAAGGTCATGAGCCCTTCCTTGTCTGTTACAACACAATGTCACTGTTCTCTAGACAGAGATGTCTTTGCAGTATAAGCAAACACCTAAAAGGCAGCGAAATTAGAAACCAGAGACTAAATGTGAAGCTCTTTGATTGAGCTCTGACACCTAAATCTGGGATCCAATCCTTTCGTATGCCAAAGTCACATAACTTTTCTGACCTTCAATTTCAAAAGAGGGGTTAGGGATTGGCAGCCAGAGCGGTCCACACTACTCCAGTGCATTTCAAGATTTCTCAGTGAGGTGTATGGCATTGTGCTGACAAACATTCAATTGCAATTTGAGAAGTGCTCTTCTTCTACAAGCCCAAGTTAGACATCTCTTATGTCTCTGGGTCTTGTTCATTGCACAGGTCAGTGATGAGCACAGGGAACACTCCCTAGCACTATGTTGTGGGACACGAGCAGCAATGGGTATCTCATCTCTGAGGAGACCTTTAGCTCCTAACTACCAGTTCAGGACTGATGTGGAACCAGTGAAGACTGTGGCTTACTTCAGTGTCCTCTGCATCTGCATTATATGGGAATTTAAGGCGATGCTATATGTGAAGAATAGACAAAAAATAAATCCTCAAGGAACATTAGCTATTATTATTAAAAAGAAGGAGGCTGTGCAGAAAGCAAGAGGATGGGAAGGGAAGCAGGTGGGCGTACAGGGTAGCAGGCTTCTGATCCTCCCTGAAGACACCCACTTTCCCCATCATGAACCAGAAGCGAAGGCTGAGGGAGGAAGGGTGACAGGCAAAGTGAATTCATTGTGGTCCCTGGATCTGCTTAGAAGTCTGAGATTTTAGAGACTTGACCTAGTGCTTTCATAGCAAAAGCAGTGGCCCAGGCAATCCAGATGCTTGATTGGACCTCACCCTAGCAGCTCCTTGTGATTTCCTCAAAGAAAGCAAACTTTCATTGGTAGAAACTCCAAGCTTGGTTCCCGAGGAAAAAAAGATAAAACTACTTTTTAATAAGAAACAGGATGATGTAGTAGAGAAAGCACAGGATTCAGACTGGGGTTCCTAATGGAGGCCATGGTATCTTCAAGTTATCTTGAGTTACCCTCATAAGAAATACAGCTACCTTATAGGCTTATTCTGGGATATAAGTGACACGAGGAACATGAAATTCATTTGCAAACCATACTATATGATGTAAAGTCATTTCAATTCTTGGGTCTTGTGATGCGGAAAGATTATGGATCTCACATAAAATAAAGAAAACTCATTCTTCAGTTAGTCCTATTATGTAGCACAACGTATGCACATGTATGTAGGAATATACACACACACACGCATATCAATGGTGGTGTTGAGAAGGAAACATGGTGATGTTGCTTTGATAGCTGTGTTTATTTGTGTACTAGATAGTTTAAGGTATCACAATTTCATAAATACCCTAAGCAGGAGGGAAGAGATAGGAAAAAGAGACCCCTACCAAACAGGTCTGACTGTCATCAAGAGAATAAAATTGCCTCCTATCAAATGCATCATTTAAAGTACAGACATTAGAGCCTGGTGCTGACAGCTTTATGAGCTAGGAATTTGCAGTTAATTAGGATATACTGCCTTTGTGAGTGGAACCGCATCAGGAGGGCCATTTGACACCAGCTAAATAACACCTGTTTCCACTGCCATGAAGTTGGGTCATGGGAAGTTTTAGGTGTCTTCTTCCAGCCTGGTCTTGCAAGTAACCAGGGGCAGTACTTAGCCTTTAAGTGCCAATCTTAGCTTACCACATAGTAGCTCAAAGCCTTTTCAAAGTAGCAACAGTAACTGTTGTGGAACTATATCCAGAAATATCATGAACACAAAAAAGTATCGAGCCTCCAGCCTGGAAAAAGTTACAACTGTCTTTCTCAGCTGCTGTACCCTCCCTGCTAGGAAGGAGGTAACAAGGATCAGAATGTGCCATCCCAAAATATGACACTTTGGTCTGTTGATTATTTTGAGCTGTAGGCAAGTGGAAAATATCAAGTATACAAAGAGCTTTCTTCCCTTGACATTTCTATCTAAAAGCAGGGCATGGATTCCCTCTGAAAAATGACTTCCTTGTACCAAGAAGAGGAGGATAATTTTTATTTCAAGGTAAGGCAAATGAACGTCAAGATGAGTCTGTGCAAATAGACCAAATCAAATAACATGTATCATCCATTAATTCTATCATATGTTTCCCAATCGCCTACAGTTTATCTCTTTCTCAAACCCTGATTTTCATTATCTTCACATTTTATTGTTCTTTGTTAAAATGGTACATAAATCTTTAAGTCTGTGAGCTATTAGCTGTTATTCTGAGGAAGGACCTCACTATGTAACCCAGGCTGGCCTAGAACTTTCCATTTTCTTGCCTCAATCTCCTAAGCACTGGAATTACAGGTATACACTACCTTGCCCATTAAATCTTCAAGTCTTAATGTTTTGTGGTGGGGGGGTTGGTTCACTTTTTCTATGATGCCTTCCCCATGTCACCTAACAGTATTAATCTCAAATAAAATGAATATACTTTTCCTCTGTTATTTAGCCTTTCTTCAACTTAATTCCAGAACCCCCATGACAGGTTGTCAGAAGACAGAGGAAACTAGGATGACCATAGCTATCACCTACTTCCTGTTCCCTGTCTGCTTTCTGAAGGTCTCAGAACAACTACATTCTGTTGATGTCTGAGTTTTTGCTTATGCCAGGAACTGTTGGATAATTTGAATGATTGAAGAGTTATTTGTGAAGAATGGGGTGGGAAGAGGAGTGCCACTCACAAAGCAGATACTTCTTGACTATGAGAAGGCAATGGGTATCCTGGTCTAAGAATTGGATTAGGGTTGTTGGGCTCTCTGTTCCATTCTAACAGAAACATACTGTTTCTCAAACCCCACTTTGAGTCCAGTTCTTTCCATTTTCAATACACACCAAAACATTCTCAATCCTCATTTTTCTATGATAATCAAATCTTTAGAAATAGCCTGGGAAGGGTAATATTAATTGTTAACTTGAGTAGATTTAGAATCACAATGGAAACACATGCCTGGCCATGTCTATGAGGGTGTTTCCAGAGAAATTTACTGGAAGAAAGAAGACCCACCGTGACTGTGGGTGGCACTGTTCCATGGGCTGGAGTCCTGGACTGAATTAAAAAGAGAAAGCAAGCTGAGCCCATCATTAATTGCCCTCTGCTTCCTGAGCAAAGATGCGATGTGACCGGCTGCCTCAGGCTCCTACCACCATGACCTCTTCACCATGATGGACTGTACCATCAAACTGTGAGCCAAATAAGCCTCTCTTTCCTTCAGTTGCTTTTGTCAGGTATTATGTCACAGCAAGGAGAAATGTATTGAACATATTTCCCTGCTCACCTTTTGGAGGATGCCCTGTAGTCCCTCTCTGTGTTAATGAATTCAAGCCCACACTAACTGGTGAAAATGAGCCGTTTCTACAGTGTCTCTACTACCTTAGTGACATGGAAGTGCAGGAAAGCACAGCAGGCCACTCATTGTAAAGTCCAGCAAGCCCAGAGATGCCCAGGTCACCCAGAGGACTTGAGATGGAAGGGCCTGACTCCAAATATCTTTCATCTTTGTCATCCGGAACTGCATGCAGCTTCTGCAGCCCCCTCTGAGTGCAGCCATAGTAGTGCTCAGTCCTGCACACCTGAAGTCAGTTCTCATTCTTCCCGTCCACATTAAATAACAGTGTGCTACTTCTGTCTGTCCTCTCTGGTTTTATCCTCCAAATTCCCTCATCTTGGAATCTCTCCAAATCATGTTTAAATACTATATCTGATCTGAGGAAATCTTAAAAAACAGCCAGGAAGCATTTGTTCCTTCCACTGAAACCCAGAGGGCAGTATCAGAACACAAGCCTTTTGGCTAAGCCCGTTTCCCTAGTCTGGAGGTACCACTAGGTGCAAGCGTTCCAGCTAATGCTGTATTAACCACCGCTAAGAAATCTGTGGGGGTTGCTGGGTAATTGAATGACCAGCAGCAGATTCGGAGCTGTGCACCAAGATAAGCGTAATCAAATTTCATGCTTCGGAGGCTCTGCAGCTTTAGCTGGCCACCTCAGGGGTCACAAAGAATTCCTGTCCCCACCCAACCGCATTATCTTTTTCCACACATAGTTCTACATGATGGATCAGTTGCACTTTGTGTTTTTGTGTTTTCTTGTAGAGAGTCCTGTAAAGGTAGACTCATATGGGTCTGTTAGCCAGACTCATAAATAAATTCCTGTTGTTATCTATGGGCAGGAAAATAAAATGCAAAGAAGAGGAGGAGGAGGAGGAGGAGGAGGAAAAGGAGGAAGAAAGAAGAGGGAGGGGAGGAAGAAAGGGAGAGGATGAGGGTAGAGAGGGGAGAGAGAACTTGCATCCAATTTGTGCAACGATCTAGTGAGCATTGTTATGTAGGAGGAGGAGGAGGAGGAGGAGGAGGAGGAGGAGGAGGGCGAGGAAAGAAGCAGCCATATCCAGCTCATGTACAAGGCAGAAGGCTGTGTCTACACTACTGCCCAGTCTGTGCTATGAGTCCATTGTGGCAGAAGTCTGGACCCACAGTGATCAGCTGCCTGAAATTTCTGCCAGAGACCAAGCTGCTCTGAAGTAGAATTCTGAGCCAGCTACCTCCTCAATATTACTCATGTGGCCCTAACCCTGGTCAGATCAAAACACACTTTAGGGCCAGGCATGGTGGCTCACATTTGTAATTCCAGCTCTCCAGGAACCAAGGCAGAAGGACTGCTGTGAATTAAAGGTCATCTTGGGCTACATGGTAAATTCCAGGCCAACAGAACTATGAGCAAGAACTTGTGTGAAAAAAACAACATATAAGAACAAAATTTGCCCATCATGGACCCAGGAAAATATCCTTCCTCCTCCCTCCTTGGTACCTGGGCTTTCTGGTCTTGGTGATTTTCAGTATATTAACTCAGAGACAATGGCAGATATACAGGTGTCATTAGTCAGCAGCTCAGAAGGGAATGAAATGACTTAGTTATAGCCTCAACTGTGAACTGGAAGAGTTGGACAAGATTTGCATGAAGGTACCTATGTCTGTCAACATTACTGGAACAAATGTCTGGGGTCATCAGCTTATAGTGGGAAGCTTTATTTTGTTCACAGTTTTGGAGTTTCAGTCCCTGTTGCTCTGTGCCTATGTCAAAGGAACACGTGACTGGAGAATGAGGTAGATGAGGTTGAAAACCTCATGTCCAGGTATGAAAAAAGAACAAAAAGCCACCAGGATCCCACTGTCCCTTTCAAGGTTATACATCCCAAAGACTTAAGACCTCCTATTTCTTAAGGATTCTGCTACCTTCTAAGAATACCACAGGCTTGAAACCAAGCCTTGAACACCTGGACCTTCAGAGGACACTCTAGATCCAAACTCTAGCTAGCACTTTAGCTCTTTCTGCATCATAAAACTGAAGCTTTCTAGAAAGTGTTCCCCTTCTCAAGTTGAGAATCTTCCCTTCTCCAGAAGTATTCAGAGGTGGTACTTTTAGTTATAGGCCTGCTTATACTCCATGGTTGCTTCTTATTTCAAAGGGAGTGGAAGTGAAGAAACTGTTGGTGTAGATAGCATCTAGAGCCTTCAGCTGTAGGTGAGAAGGCTCCTATCACCCTGATACACAAAGGGCAGGAGCAGGAGGGTGGGCCCCACATGCCTCAATAGCTGTTTCTTTGTATTCTCCTGTGACTGGCTCCATTTTCTGAGGTCAAAGCAGAGATCCAGTGGGCTCCAATAGAGATGCTACCATGGTCCAGGGGCTGTGCTCAGAGCAATAAAGGGAAAGGAGATAGTGCACTTGTCAGGATTAAGTTGATACAATGTCCAGATGTTGAGACTGAATATTATTTTAGGCAGAGATAGGAAGTTTGAAGGTAACTAAGTCATAGAGGCTCAGATGTTCTTATGAAGTGAGAGACATTAGAAAGTAATTGAATGAAAAGTTATTTCTGTCTGCAGAAAGAATCTTCAGGCCCCAGACTTCCTGTATCTTCTGTTCTCAAACCAAGTCAGCCTCTAAAGGCTCTTTGCCCCGGTCACATAGATAAATGAGCATACTTCACGTAGAGAACACAGACCTTGCCTGGGTCAAGGCTAATCTGTTGACACAGCCCAAACCAGGCCAGATGCAGAGACAGATAAGTGAAATGTGCCTGGTGCCTGCAGTTCATGGGGCAGAGTCAGGGCCCTGAAACATAAACTCTGTTCCTATATTCTGGACAAGGGAACTGAGCTCAAGTGGATTAAGTAATGCCATACCATCAGTGTTTGTGGATCAGAACTGAATGTTACATCCATAGACACACTTGACCATAAGCTACTCTACCGTGTGGGCCACAGTCCAAGACAGCATCAGATATCCAGGCTTTCTTTCTCAAAGGCAGTCTACCTCTGTGCTGTCCTGTGTGGTGTCCTCCTTCCACATAAGTCTGTTGGGCCCTTGAAATGTGTCTGGTACACACCAAGATGTGCTCTAAGTGTAAGACATACAGAGACATAGTACCCCAAAATAGAGAAATAATACTTATTTGTTAATAAATTTATATTAGCAACTTCTTTAAATATACTATCTCTGATACACTGGTTAAACAAAGATTTACATATCTGTTTATTTTCATTCTTTTAAAGTATATCCCTAGAAGATTTAGAATCAGATGTGTGGCTTCCGCCAGTCTAATGGTCTAGTTTGTGTTTCAATTTCCCATCTACCCATAGGGACAGTTCAGGCTATTTCCTTGGTAAATGGCAGAATCCTCCTAGGGAAACTGAAACTGGCTATTGAGAGGTGAGATTTCTGTGCCTCCACATTGTGGAGCAATTTTGATTTCAAGGCCAAGCTTTCATCATAAGCTGGTCTGTGAGAAGGAGAAGACCGTGTTCTTCATTCATTAGTTAATATTTGCAAAGTGCTTTGAAGATGAAATACTAATAATAGGCCGCTGTACTTCTATGAACTTTTCATGAGACTTCAAAGTCCCATCGCAGGCAGCATTATTGTTCTATTACTTTAACATTAATTGTGCCTCATCAGGGCACTGGATTATTATCTTCCTCTACCTGGGCAAAGGAAGCTGAGTAGTTAGCAGACAGTGGTCCTGAAAGGGAAGTGGGCAGGGAGGGAGAGTGCAATGCTTTCTCCATCCAGAGGTAGAGCTCCAACAGTGGATGCCTGCACAGACAAGGCAGCCTACTAGAGCTACAGGTATTGTCAGTCTTGGAAATCTCTCTGTACCCTACAAAATCTTCATACATCTAAGCACAGATAAGCATCGTTCTCCCTGACCTATGATGATGCTTCAACCTGATGAACTTACAAATTTGCAATTGTAAAAAAGATAAATATATAATAGAAAATGGACTTGAAACTTTGAATTGCTATGATGTTGTCTTATTATACAGGTAGCAGGGAGCCACAGATTCTATGTTTACCCTAAGATTCCAAGGGCAACAAGTAGATTGTATAGTATACTATCATGTTTTTGTACAATGTGTTTTATGTTTTCCCATGTCTGGTATATGTATAAACAACACTTTATTATAAAATAGACTTTATGTTAGATGAGTTTGCCCAGGTAGAGGCAGTGTGGGTACAAACTATGAGCACATTCAAGGCAGGTGAGGGTAAGCTATAGTGTTTGGTGTTTGGTGGGCAAAATGTAGTGAGTTCACTTCTGACTTAGGGTACTTTCAATCTACCATGAGTTTATTGGAACTTCAGCCCATTCTGAGCTTCTGTGCTCAGCAAGTGCTCTTAGGCTACAGAACCACTGGTACAGGAGGTAGCTGTCATTGGTTGTCACCTTTGAGGTGGATGGGATAGCCTAAGTAAGGAAGAGCCACAGTGCTTAAATGTGGGGTTCAGTTCAGTCCAGAACAACCCTCCATCGGACCCCCACCAATTTCCTCAGTCTGCAGCAGATTGACACAAGGGAGTGACATGTGACACTGGGCTTAGTCAAGCAGAGAGAACAGGGTTACAGAAATAGAAAGGGGTGTGCCAAGAGCTGTACTCCCTGCTGCCTGTGTCTCAGCCCCAGCCTCAGGTGCATAGTGCTTCAAGGCCTTGAGGACAGCCACAACCTAGGTCTACTCAGGGAGAGCACTGTAGCAGAAGCTCCATCTTCTATATACCAAAAGACAAAGACCAAAAAGCAGGTTGGCCTGCCAGGCACACAGCCAAGCAGCAAAATGTCCTGGGAGGAGAAATTCCTCTATGCTAATTCCAACCACCAGGAAGTCAGACATGGAGAGATGACACAGCTGGATTCCCCCACTGCTCAGGAAGAACTGCTGGAGGTGCCTAATCTCTCTCACCAGCCAGAAAGAGGAGGAAGGGGGAGCTGGGAGGGCCCAGGAACACAAAAGAGCACTGAATGACAAGCACTCTACCACCAGCGGGGGCCCGGTGTGTGTGTGTGTGCAAGTCTTTATAAAAAGGAAGAAAATGTGTCATTTCAGATTGGAGAAGTTGAACATTACTAATTAAGAAATTACTTAATTATGGGGAAGAAAATAAAATGAAGGTATTTTGCCCTTGAGAGAAAAAAAAAATCTTTGATTTGCTAAATCAAGGAAATGATTAGATTCAAACATTAAATAATTGGAAATGGCTCCAACAAAAGCATTAGAATGTGCATGTTGTACAGGCCTCCTGAGGAACTCGGTCTTTCCCTCCAATGACTGTCATATATACTCTTTTCTGTAAATAAGTCTGGTTTAGAATAGACTGAACATCCCCACCCTTTTGGCATAGAGAGGGGCAAAAACAAGACTTACTTGCATGCATATCTGTCTACGCTAACGACATCTATCCATGATGTTTTATTCATCATTCCTCATCTATTTTTGCCTCCTGGCCACCCAATGTGGTTTTCCCCAGCTCAGGCTAATTGCTTTCTTCTTCCTACCCACAATTCTTCAGCAGTAGATACTGCATCCCATCTTTAGCCCATCAGTCCCTGCATCAGGTACCTGTGTCATATTGTGATGGTTTTCCTATTGTCCAACTAGTCTCCATTTCACAGCTCAGAAGTTTCCTGATCATGGATGGGATCAGTCAGCAGCCAGCCAGCCAGGCTTCATCCCAGACCTAGAGCTCCAGCATTCCCTTCAGAAGTGACACATGGAGATGCTCTGGCATGTCTTTTGCTAAATGACTGGTCTTGCTCCAAGATTCACCTCTGTATGTACAATTCCTCTTTCCAGAGCTAAGCTCACTCTTCCAGGCTTGCATTTTCAGTTGCCCCATTGTACACTCACAAATCACCTCAAGGTCAGCATGCCCAGCATGGTTCTCTTTACCTCCCAAGCCATTAGAATTCATTTCAAGGGCTGTGGATGTAGCTCAAAGGTAAAATATTTGCATAGTTTGTGTGAGCCCCTGGTTTGATCCCCAATACACACACAAAAGTCAAAGAACTGAAATATCTCAAAAATCTTTCATTCTCCCAGGGCAAAAAGTTAAGTCTCCTAATCCTCAGCACTTTGCCTGCCCTCTATGTGCAATTAGTAACTAAGCACTGTCAATTCTTCCTTTAAAGTGTAATACCTTGTATTTACTTAGCACAGAGCACTTCCAAGCATTCTCCACATGTTTATCTTATTGCCTTCTTTCTCAATAGGTAAGGAAATGAAGGCTCCTGCTCAAGAGTACAGTGACAGTGTGCACTCTGGGAAGTCTTCGTATCATTTCCCCAAGCAAGTTTTCCCTGAATCCTGAAGACAACGTTAACACCTCTTTTAACTCCTACTGTATCAAACATGTTCTCCATAATTAACATGAGACTGTGAGATCTATGAGACCAGTACCCATTCACCATCACACCCACATTGCTCCAGAGAGTACCTAGAAGACCTAAAACAAGCATTGAATCATTCCCCATGACTGACTGCATGTATGAGAATAAATTAATGAGCACATATTCCTGAAGCCACATCGGTAGTAAATGGTGAAGCCAGAGACAAGAGCTAAGCTTTCCATCTTACTGTGTTCATGACCAATCTCTGACAGATGCTACTCCCATGCTGTGAACTACCTTAGTGTGTTTCATCATCAGTGTCTTAGTGCATTTTTGTGTAGCGACAACTGAATACCTGATGCTGGGTAATGTACAAAGAAAAGAGGCTTATTTACTGATGAGTCTTATAATGAAGCCCCTCCCTCCCCTAAAGATAAGTGGGCGTGTGCATAAGGAACATGTGAGCAAGAGGGAGCAGAAGTAAATGAGCAAGCTGAGAAAGTCCAACTCACAGGATAGAACCTAAAGCCATCCAGTACCCAGAGCTCTGACTCAGTCTTGCAGGAGGTGTTGATCCTTCTCTAGGAGCTGACCTAGCCACCTGCCACATCTACACAAGGCTCCACCTCTCAGCATTTAAGCTTCCAGATACTGCACATGCATTATGATGTTTATGATGTTGAAACATCCTCGGTACTGTTACATTGGGAAGTGAGCCTCTAGTGTACAAACCTTGAGAGAGAAACTGAGTGCAAACTATAGCAACCATATGTCATATAGGAAAACAAAAAGCAGGCTTCTCTTGATCCCAACCACATAGCAGATACAGTTGAAACCTCTGCACACACCTAGCCTGCTCTCATTCACTTTCAGCCAGAGTTGGAACCTTGTAGTTGAAAGAGCCATAGATAACAGAGTCCAACCTGCTTCCCATGGAAGAAACTCAATCAGGAAATAGTTTTCCCACAAAGAGAAGACCATTAACAGTTTAGTGCCCTTTCAGAGCATGGCTTCATTGCCTGTGGCAAGCTTACAGATGATCCTCTCACCTAGAGAACTCTTCCCTGCCACTGGCTTCCACACGTATGCACCACTCAGCCTTGTTCCCTCCACTTTAGTTCTTCATATCCCATGTACCCTATGGGCTCACTAAAGGCTCACTCGCAGGAGGTCTTTTCTGGAACCTCAGAATGTTTCTAACACACCTTTCCCTGCAAGTTCCCTAGATATATTTATCACCACTTTCCCACTTAGAATCAGTTGTATATTTTTTCTTGGTCTTAATAAATATTTATGACTTATATGACACCTAAGTCGTAAAACAATGTGGGTCTTGCCTACACCCAGAAAACAAGACACTGCATACATTTTGTGAATCTCTCTGTCAGGCCCTATGTCCAGAGTACCTCCTAGTACATTTTGCGAATGCACCATCTGGACAAGATTTGAGGAATTTCATTGCTAGAGTTATCAGAGAGATAAATTGTGCTCTGAGAGGAAGAGATCCAAGTATCAAAGAGAATGTTGAACGGCTCATCTGTGATTGCAAACTGGGTAGTGAGATGCACACTGGAGTGTCTGTGTTAGTCTACTTGGGCTGCCATAACAAATGGGTCACTTAAGCAACCCACTTTTTCCCACTTCCTAGTACTAGAGGCAAAAACTCCGAGATCCAAGTATGGGCAGAGTGGTTTCTTCTGAGGTCTCTCTCCTTGCACAGAGTTACCATTTTGCTGGGTCTTCAAGTAGTCTCGTGTGTGTGTGTGTGTGTGTGTGTGTGTGTGTGTGTGGTGTGTATGTGTGTGTGTGTGTGTGTGTGTGTGTGGTGTGTGTATGTGTGTGTGTGTGCCCTTTTCTGTTCTTGCAAAGGCACCAGCAGAATTAAAGTAGGTCTGCTTTTATGATCTCATTTAATCATAGTTGAAGGATAAATGCCTCAACTTGGAAAGCCCAAGTGAGGTTGAGAAAGCCACAGACCCAAGCTAAGTTGAGAAAGCCCCAACTTGGCAGTTGTAATATCTGAGGAAAACACATGCCAGTTCTTATTGTACCAACCCCGCAGATTGTAACACCAGCACTTACAGCCCCAAACCCTCAAACCATAAAAAAATAAAGCTGCAGAAAAACAAACCTCTGTTTCTTCTTTCAACCCCCTTAAAAACCTCATTCCAACTGTGCCTCAACACACAGGTTCCATCCCACAGAGAAGCTGTTGCCCTTTATTGTTCTAATAAAGACCAATCTGCTACTGTTGAGGTCCATCTCACCTCTCTTTCATTTTCAGTCACCCTGGTCAATCCTGATCTAAGATTTTCTAACAATAATTGCCTCTAAAAAAAAAAAAAATAAAGAACCATTTGTCCCAGGCTAGGATTGTGCCTCAGTGGTAGAGTGCATATCTAGCATGTGCAAGGCTCTGGATTCTATACTCCACATCAGAAAAGTTCCTTTCTCCAAGTATGGTTATACTTAGAGGTACAAAGACTCATATAGGAGTTTGACAGGAGAGAGAGGGGCACAATCACCCACAACAGCATTGTATTGGGTGTATCCTCTGTATAACCATGTAATATACAGTAAGAACTAGCTGTGTAAACTTGAGAGGTAAGCTGTTGGTTTTAGAAAGGAAATACTGTGCATGTTTATGTGATTATTCTTTTTAGCTATTCATTTTTGGTGTTTTTCTTACCCCATTTAAAAGAATGGCAAACATTTTAAGCCTTCCTAAATTTCAAATCAAAAGAAATAATGTTTTGCATAAAGTAAAAGCTGAAAATCACACAAAAGTAGGCTGGAAAATCAAAGTGTATTTTTCACCTTTCCTGCGCCTTCTCACTGGTTTCCTTTATTCCCTGGCCTCTGTGAGAATAGAGGACTCAGCCGGCATCTGCATTCAGCAGTTGCTTGGGGATAGAGGGTCCAGTTGAACTCTACTAGACTCCAGCGTCTCCTGAAACTTGAAGAGTCCAGAACTGGGGGCAAAGAAGCTACTCTTGAACAAAGGTTTTCTAACAAGTTTCTAGTTCCAAGCTGAGAGGGTATATGATCCCAAACCCAGCCTCAATGAGAGTTCAACAGATATGAGCAGATGTGCCTTGAATGGGGCTTCTTAGTGTGGAGAAAGTCTTGCTGGCCTTGTAAAGTCAGCTGATCTGCCATTTTTTTTTACCTGTAGCTGTTTTTGTCACAATAACCATCTGATGAGTAACTTTTCCAGGGACAAGAAGTGAGAACGACTTATCCTTCCAGGTGCAATGGAGCAAGGGGCAGTGACTTACTGCAAATCTGTTCACAGTAAGAAGGCAAGGCTCTGTAAAGGAAGCCAGACATCTGCTGTGAGAAAAGGAGGTGAGGATAATGGTGGGAGGCAGAGGAAGGCAGATCCAGCTTCTGGAAAGGCTGAGAAGCAGCTGCCCTGCCCATGCAGGATTCAAAGTCCATACCAGTCTCCTATGCACTCTCTTTAAGGCACTGAAAGTTGTGGCAGGGACCAGGAACAGGGCACTGCAAGTCATCTGCTATAATTCAGATTCTACTGGAAGCAGACATTGAGATGACACAAGGACATGCTGATTACTCAGAAAGTAAAGGAAAACACCTGTGGGAAAAACAAACTACTAGTCAATGTGTCTTAATCCCATTGGGGGACCTCCTAGAGCCAGTGGAGCTCATATACCTCAGAGTGGTCCTGTTGAGGAGAGTGGGGGGCTTGCAATGCCCTGAGTATTTGCCAAGCACTTGATAGCTGCTGGCCACCAGCACTGCTAAGCAATGTTACCAGGACCAAATGAGCTAACCTAATAAAACAGTAAGGAGGGTATTCCTGAATCCACGGGGCCTAGGATAGGCAAGATATAAAATCAACAGTCTGAGAAAATTCAAGGGGTATGAATATGACCTAACCACAGAGTTAGCCAGGTAACAGGCAATTAGGTTCCCACTGTTCAGGGATTTGTGCTCTTTGGGTGGTCTGTAGGGAGGGAGGAAAGTCCTCAGAAGTCCATTTCCTTCAAGATGTTAGTTGGTCAAATTTACAGTGCATCTGCCATTATGTAAAAGGTGCTTTTCTGAAAAGGTGGGTCAGAACCAAAAGACATCCTCTGCTGGTTCCCTGCAGTGCACAGTGGTGCAGAGCACTGTGTACGTTTACTCCCCAACAACGCTCAGCATTCTGCACTCCAGGGAAGGAACAAAGACACAGGTAGAAACTTTTGGATAACTCCAAACTCTTGACAATGAACTGTTAAGAACTTCTATAGACAGTAGATTGTTTTAGACTGAAACTTAATGAGTCTCTATACCTTAAATGCTAGACCAACTAGCAGTTAGTGGATACTGGTCAAATCCTCATGAATCTCTATACCTTGAGTTCTGACCAACTAGCAGTTAGTGGAGACTGGGGAAATCCTCTTGAATAGCCAAAGAAGTCATTTTAGGATTTTGCATTTGCCCTTGATGTAAAATGAATTCCTTTAAGCACCCAGTATAGAGGACCCCAGGAAAGAATGCAGAGTCTGGGGTGTCAGAGTTAAAGACCTTCCTAAGGTTAGTGTGTCAGACATCTCAGTGTACCTACGATGGTTTCAACATACAATGTCCCCTACAGGTGCATGTGTTGAATTCTTGGTTGGAGGCTGGTAACGTTATTTTGTCGGCTGGTAGTAACTTCAGGGCTTAGCTGGAAGAAGAGAAGGGCATGTGATTGACAGTTACAGCTAGTCCCCAGGCCATTTTTCTCTCAGTGCTTCTAATCCACCATGAGATGAAGAGCTTCCACAGCCATGATGCTTTACTCAAGTCCATGAAGCCACAAGACCAAGGAATGAACCCTTTGACACTGAGGGCCAAGATGAATTCTTCCCCGTCTACCATTGCCTTCTCGGGGATTTGGTCATGTCAAGGTAAAGCTAACAAATAAAATACTTCCTTCACAGCACAGCAGTGGCTGAACATGCATTTATCCTTTTGCCCTAAACGACTTCTGTATGGGGGTATGAATATGCCATGCTGTGTAAGTGGAGGTCAGAGGGAAACTTGTGGGAGTTGGTTCTCTCCTTCCATCATGCGGGTCCTGGGGATCAAACTCAGATTGTTAGATTTGGCAGCAAGTGCCGTTACCCACTGAGCAATCTCACTTGCCCTTCAGTAACTTTAGAAAATAGGAAGTTTGATAAGAAAGTAACCCAATTATTTCAAACTAGAGACACTAACACAATTCCAATTTCACTCAGCACATATTTATTAACTCTCATTATATAACGGACATCATGTATATTAGGTGTTGGAGATACAAAGACTCAGCCCACAAATGATCATCATGGAAGTCCAGAGAGAGAAGCATCCCTAGAGGATGTTGTGATAATTACTAAAGTGAAAGTGCAGACTGAGTTCAATTCTAAAGTAAATGAGAGCAGGAAACACATCATGGTGTAGAGAAGTCTCTACTATGTTTATGACAGATGACCTAACTTATAAGCCAGCAGAGTTTTCCAGGTAGAAGGCTGAGGGGCAGAAGAATGCACACGCTAAGTGGATGAAATGGCATGCAGAAGGAGGAAGCATGAAAGGAACTTTTCAATGTTTTAAAATAAGAAACACAATAATCATATTTTGTAACAGAACCTAGATTATAAGTGGCAAGTTTTGAGGCAGGGAGGCAAATTAGGAAGCGATTCTTCCAAGCATGAAATTATAATGATAGTACCACCAGGGATGGTCAAATTAAAAACCTATCAAGTAAGCAGAATAGGTAGGGTTTAGTATCAGCAGCAGTGGAGGGAAGCTGATGTCTATGCTTCTTGGGCTATGGTATTATAAATGTTGTCAGTAGGTATGATTGGACTGGAGGCAAGAATAAAAACAGACAGGGATGATGGGATCAGCTTTGTAAGTGATGAGGTATCTGTATCCAGAAAAAAGTAGGACATTTAAGTCTAAAGCTTAGAAGGGAGTGCTTGACAGAACAACCACAAAACAAGCTGTATCAGACTATCATGAGAAACTGGCTTAGCAGTATGCAACTTTAATCCTAGTCCTCAGGAGGTAGAGGCAGGTGAATTTCTATGAGACCAAGGCCAGCCTGGTCCACATAGTGATTTCCAGGCAGACTGGGACTAAGGACACCCTGTCAAGAAATAAGAAGAAGGAGGGGGGAGGGGGAGGGGGAGGGAGAGGAGGATGGGGGAGAGGAGGTGGAGGAGGAGGAGGAAGAGGAGGAAGAAGAAGACAAAGATGATGACCACCATGAGGAGGGGCTAGAGAAAAGTCTCAGCAGTTAAGAGCACTGGCTGCTTTTGCAGAGGACCCAGGTTCAATTCCCAGTACCTACATGACAATTAATAACCGTCTGTAACTACAGTTCCAGGGTTTGATGCCCTGTTCTGACCTCCACAGGCATTGTGTAACAGGGGTGAACTTATACACATGCAGGTAATATACACATACAAATAAAATAATAATAAATAAAAACATTTTTTAATCAAGGGGATATGAATAGAGGGAGCATAAAAAGTTAAGCTGTCATGTACTGAAGAGTGTCTGGGAAAGGAATTGGAGGTAGTGAGTACAAATTACTATTCCATTCCATGAGTTATGAAGGAAGAGAAAGGGGTGACCTAGTCACAAGGAATGGACAGTTAAGAGGGAAGCGTTTTGTAAAAATAGGAGAGGACTAAGTGTGTATGTGGGTTTAAGAAAATGGCCAAAGTAGAGATTTTGAAAATGCAATAAGCACATGGTCTTTTGAATGAAGTAGAGCTCCTGTGGGTAGGACTAACTTTAAGTGACTGTGGAGCTTTGTGGAGCATCCCCTTCGCTGAAGTAGGAAAAGGCAGGGTGGGTACCAATGCAGCTTGTAGGTGGGAGGTGAGTGCAGAATTTCAAAGAATTTGTATCTGATTATTTCCTCTATGAATTAGGGTAGGAATTGGTCATCCCTTGAGAATTGTCTTAGTTCATTTTGATGGCTATAACAGAATGCCCGAGACTGGATAATTTATAAAGAAAGAGATTTAGGGGCCTGGAGAGATGCTCAGTTAAGAGCAGTAGCTGCTTTTGCAGAGGATCCAGGTTTGGTTCCCAGCACCCATGTGGCATCTAACAACATCTGTAACTTCAGTTCCAGCAGATCTGACACCACTTTCAGACCTCCACAGGCATTGCACAACATGGGTGCACTTACACACAATGCACTCATACATATAAACTAAAAATCTTAAAAAAGAAAAGAGATTTATTTTTTTTTTACTTTATTTTGTATGTGTACAGTATTTGTGGAATATGTACACACATGTAAATACATGCCCCATATGTACTTGTACATAGGTGGGAGGAAGACTTCAGGTGTCCTGCTCTATCCCTCTCCACCTTACACCTTTACAACATGGTCTCTCACTGAACCTGGAGTTAGACTGGTAGCCAGCAAGCCCCAGTGATTCTCTTGTCTCTGTCTTTACCGGCCCACATCACTAGAATTAAGGGTGTGGCAACAGCCACATCTGGAATTTTATATAGGTGCTAGAGACCTGAGATAAGGTCCTCATGTTTGCACAGGAAGCACTCTTACCCACTGAGCCATCTCCCCAACCCCAAAAGTGGATTTGTTTGGCTTGTGGTTCTGGAGGCTGGGGAATCTTTTCACCAGTGGGGACTGCATATACATAGAGCATCCCATGTTGAGAAGTACACATACAAGAGATGGAGATACACTGGCTTTTATGGTTGACCCACTCTTCGGACACTATACTTGACTCACTAGACAAAATGTAGACTACCCATTCTTGAGTTCTCATGATTTATTCATCTTGTCTCATTCACAGCAGGGATTAAATTTCAACATGAATTTGGTCAGGAGACATTCCAACCAGGAATTTGAAGACAAATATGAAGCTTGAAGGGAGTGGTCCAAAGTGGAATAGCCAATTACCATAAACTGTAGAGGATTCAGTCTAACCTAAAGTCATAAGTGATATCAGCCAGCCTTCACACCTTATTTCCCTACAGGGCACCTAGAAGCCTGACTGTAGAAGAACTGCCTGGATGCTCAGAGGTGAATTTTTTTGGACGGCACTTGTGATAAAAGCACAAGATGAACTTAACATATGTCAAGATGGATAGCAAAGTTAAGAGATGCCAAGAGGAAAGGAACAGACAGAGCAAAGGAGTCATGGGGGAGCTGGAGCTCCAGATACAATGAAAAACCAAGAGCCACAGAAAGGGGGAGTGGCAGCATCATGGAGCAGAGCTAAAGTCATCTGAGGACTTTCCAGGTGTGACAGAAGCATGACGTACTTAGGTGAATAGTATGACATGAGAAGCTATGAGGTTCATGTGTTGTCTGTGTTGTTCCCTTGTGTCAGCCTCAAAAAACTCAGGCCCCATCTGCCAACAATGGGAGACTGTTTGGAGATTGTCTAATTATTCCTTCTAGTTCTCTGTGCTGAACCACCTAGAGTTTGTGCAGCCAAAAACCATGCAAGGCATAGCAGTTGGCCTGTCCCCCCTGATCCTTGTCCTGTCTCCCTGACCCTGGGACAGAAAGAAGTTGTGAATTGCTCTGTCTAGCAGAGGCATTTGCACAAAGGTTGAGACGACCAAAATTAAGGCAGAGGAGGGAAAGCTGGTGATGTCACCACCCATTTCTGATCTTCCTGACAGTTCATATATTTTAAACTTCACCTACCAGAGATGTCAATTCAATCTCAACTCCCTCAGAAGATGTGACTGGAGCAAGACAGCTCCATGGTAATCCTACCTTCATTAAGCAGCTCTAGAGCTTTGCAGAATGTCAAAGCACTTTATGAGTGTGCTTATTAATTTTCCACATAACAAGGCCAGGAAGTCCAATAGTCTGAGCAAGACTTGTCAGAAATGTAATGAAGACAGAGATACAGAAATGGACAATAGGAAAAGCCACATTACAGTTCAGCCAAGGAAAAGCAATGGAGCTCTACTCACCCCAAACCTGGAGCCCGAGAAATGCCATATCACTCAGGGACCCAACCTTCCTGTCAGACACATGGAGGAAACAACCAAGTCACTGCTTTTTCGTGTGTGTGTGTGTGTGTGTGTGTGTGTGTGTGTGTGATGTTCGACAACATAGGAAACACATCCCTATGAAACCTGCAGTCCCTCTTAGATAATAAAGGCATCTTTACATTTAAAAAATGTTTTTAGGCATTGTTTCTGTTTTTTTCTTCTATTTTTTTAAATTCAATTGGAGGTTCATTATTTTAAAAGTTACAAGAGAGTGAAGCTTTAAAGTTTTGAACAATACTGTACCACTCTGTATAGGCACATCATAAACCCAGGATTTGGAACCACAAAGGACAAAGAACGAGAAAGATGAGAGAAAGAGTTGAAGGGTAGAAAGGAGTGTAGGAGGGAGGGAGGGAGGGAGGAAATGAAAGAGAGAAAATCAAATAAAACTCTTGGACAACTCCATTTTTTACAAGTTAATTGTGATAGTAAATGGAGAGACTGGGAGAAGAATATCATCCTAATCTTAGCTCTATTAGACGGAAAGAATGCAGTGTTTACCAAGGACCAAATCAGTGAGATTTCCTTAATTAGAACTTTTCAAGCTCATAAAGAGGGCACCTGAAGGGAGAGAAAACATTTTCAAAGAGCAAAGGCAGAACTGCAACTGACAGCTCTTCTTTTGTGTAATTCCTCTGACTGTCATTAACAGCGGACCTCTGGAACTCAAAGTGATTGCTAGTGCTGCAGTCCCTCCCTTCCAGCTTGTCATGTCTATGCACCTGCTGCATGTACCGTTTCCACATAGGAGGAGAGACACTTTCCACAACTCACCTACAGGGCTAAAAAGCTATACTTGGAGGAAATAAGAGAAGCCTTTCTCCTTTGAGCAAAATGTCGGGGGGCGCTCCAGTGACCCAACCAGGTTTATGTAGAAAAGTCTATATCCATATGCTTGCTGATAAAAGAACATTGGAAAAAGAATTTCTTCACCAAGGCTGGAATCTTCAAGGGCTCTTAATAAAACATGGTTCACAAGAGTCGGCTACAACAGAAGGCTCTTTGTAGAGATTATTTTAGATGCTCTGAATTTGAACATGAACCACGCTACAGAACAGATAAAGGGCTGCATGGCAGAACTGCCCAAGCATTCCAAACAAGCAGATAGCTGTAGAAACAGAAATAGAGCTGATTGTATATTCTCAATGTAGAATTTGAATCCTAAAGATAAAAAGAACATGCCTTCTTTCCATGAGAGGGGAAGTGGCGAAGAAAACCTCCAGATCAGAGAACCCAGCTTTGCTCTCTCCCTCTACCCTGTACCTTCTACCCTTCACGTGTCCACAAGAAGCAGACCCAGTTTGGTATGTTTGGGAGGTCTGGCAGAGGATTCTTACAAAGTTTGGGTAGAGGGAGCAATATGACTATTGGAATCACAATTCCTCAGAAAAAGTCAATGCCAAGGAGATTTCAGAAATCATATCTCAAAGAATCTAAATGTCCTTGACATTAAGAGATGCTAAGCTCTTAGTCCTTTGAGCCATCCATAATATAAAAGTTGATGATTGTCTGTCCCCTGAGAGTAATAAAATACAGCTTGGTTGCCCAAGAAGGAGGGCAAGAAAGGCATATGTATTAGTCTCTGTTGCTAGAGGGAGGATGCCTGATGTTGGGAAATCTATAAAGGAAAAGGGGATGAGGAAAAAGGACTCAGTTATTAAAATGCCTATTGCACAATCATGGACTAGAGATTGGATCCCCAGAACCCATGTCACTGCTTGGTGGGTGGGGTGGACTGTGTAATTTTAGTCCTTGAAAGGCAGAGATAGGGAATCCCCAAAGCCAGCCAGCTAGTCATAGTAACTATATTGGTGAGCTCTGGGTTCATCTGAGTTACATTCACTGATACACACACTCACACAAACACGTACTCATGATTTGCACATAAGCACATGTGCACTCCCACAATTCCAAATATATACGCATACCACATACACACACATGAGGTTAAAAAATATATATAAGAAATATTTTAAGGCCAAAATTAGAAACTGAAAATCCAGCATCAGGTGGGCACATCTGATAGTCTCTGGTGAGGGGCCTTTGGCTGCCTTACAACATGGTAGATAGGATAATTTGTAATAGGAATGAACAGCATACATGGAAGAAAAGTCAAGAAAAGTGCCATGGTTGCTTATAGCCAGCAGTATCCTTGGAATATTTTTGAATGGCAGTAAGAATGCACTCCCATCAAGAAAAACCATTAAGACCTCACCATTTGTGTTCAAGTTCTGCTGGCTCAGTATTGCTACATGGGGGAAACTAAGCTGCACCATGAATTTTGTGGGGACAAACTAAGTCAATCTGTAATATGGGATAAAGGCCAATGGTATTAAAAGATGGAGCTTTTTTGGACTGTTCATAATGCTTAGAGATAGAAGGCCCATCCTCTGTATCACAGCGTCTGTGGAAAGTGTTTGTTTCTGCTTCACAGCTGTTGAACAAGCAGGGTCCAGCTCTAGGTCACAACGGAAAGGACCTTTAGGAAAATTACAAACCTAGACAGGGAGGTTTCTAGAGAGAAGTGGGGAAAAAGTTTATTCATTAAAATATTTGCTGCAGTAGGAATGCCATTAAACATAAATTCTATTAGGCATAAGGAAGATTAATCTATTAAGACATCAGAATTAATTCCTGATGAAATTTTCTAAAATGCACACATATTCTCTGCACACATATTTTCTGTTAAAATAAGAAAGGCAAGTCAGGCAAGAAATATAAATAGAAGGTACAGTGCAATCTCCAGTAAATTTCTCATAATATTTAATATTAACGTTTCATCCAGTTTAGGTATCATCTAATTATGGGGTTGATGAGGCTTCCAGTAAAGTAGCAGCAGAGTGCAGAATCACATTTCCCTTTCCTTATAAAGCATATATTTGGTTTATTTTCAAATTTGCTATTGCTCGACATTCTTATAAATTAAGCTGTCACCCATCAGTAACTGGAGTCATCTGATCAGGCATGGTAAGGCTTAGCTGGAGAAGGAAAACCTCTTGAGGTCCCATTTCTGATTAATTCTCTTACTTCAGATAGTGCACAGTAACTTCCCACATGTTTTCAACTCTAGCTGACTTCTTATGAAATTTAGCTTCTGGCCAAGTGCTCTGTGAACCCCCCAGGCTGGCTTCTGTCCATCCTCAGAGCTCGGAGTCTGAGTACGTGGGTCTCTATCTCAGCCTTTTGCTCTTTCCCTTATATCTCAGCCTCTTTCCTGAATAGGGGAGAGGGTGGGGAAGAGATGACTGGTTTCTTAATGAGGCACAAAAAAGCATGCTGTCTATGAAAACCCCAGATTCTACAGAGTTTTTCCTCCTAGCATGCATTAGAGTCAGAACCGGAGTTAATAAACATAAAAAAAGGCGATGTGATTAATGATGACAATGATAAGTGTTCCTTGGGGTCTCTCCATATGCTTAATACAGAGCAAGTCACATTTAAATCTTCATAACAAGCACAACTTGTAAGCAAAGTGCCACAGCTGGTCTAAAAATGCTTATTAGATCATTTAAAATCAATAAACAATAAATAAACAAGTAAAATAGAGCAAGAAAGCAAGAATCAAACAAGTTAAGTATAATTCTGGGAGGTACTTGTACAAATTAATTTCCTTCCTTCCTTTTGGAAAGATGTATTGAGGAATAACTATTCTCAGTGTGCTATGGGCTAAGGTCACAAAGACAGCTACTATGTTGGCCTTCTCTTTAAAGGCATGAACTAGGTAACGAGGCAGCAGAACCTTGGTTCACTGGGATAAGCACAAATGCTAGAATTAGAGTACCACAAAGGACAAAGGCTTGTCATGAAAGGAAAGTTAATGTTCACTGAAACATTTAGGAACCTTTCCAAGATGATGTGACATTGAATTGGGCTGCAAATAATGAGTGGGACTTAGGATCCAGAAAAAGAGAAGCAGGAAGAAAATGTGCCCCTCGTTATGAAATCTCTGATAGACTTGGTGTGGTGGCACAGAACTTTAACCCCAGCACTCTGGAGGCAGACACTTGTAGATTTCTGTGAGACTGAGGCCATCCTGGTCTACATATTGAGTTCCAAGCCATTTGAGGCCATGGGGAGACCCTGTCTCAGAAAACAAAACCAAACCAAACACAAATGCAAGTCTCTACTGAGGAACAGTAAGTTGGGAGTTGTCTCCTCATAGCACCCAGCTAGATCCATCACAAAGGGTATTGTTTTTTGTTGAAAAATTCTTGAGGATAAGATTGAAAAAACAGTCTGGAGGGATGGCTCAGCGGTTAAGAGCTCTGACTGCTCTTGCAGAGGACCTGGGTTTGATTCTCAGTACTCACATGGTGGCTAACAACCATCTTAACTTTAGTTTCAGGGGATTCATTGCCCTCTTTTGACCTCTGTGGACATTGCACAAGGGTGCACCTACATACATATACGCAGTCTATACACTCACACATTAAAAGAAGAAAAATGATTGCAAAAACAGTTTGAGGTTGAAACAAAAAGGTTTGGGGTACCACATCCATGGATTTGGAATCCTTTAAGCACTGGTGATTCTTCAAAGGGAAGAGCAGGGAAAATTTTTTGAAAAGATAATTTTGGTAACAATTTACAGCTGAAATGAACAAAAGGCTGGCTCTTCCTAAGAAACATTCATTTAAGCATAGGTTTGAGAAGCCCACTGAATATAGCACCGAGTTCAAAAAATGGAGGAAGCAGGCAAACAGACAAAAGAATTGACAGGAAGGCCAGATTAAGAATATGTTTTGAATCAGACACGTTGAACTTTAAACACATGCATACACACACACACACACACACAACACACACAATTTAAATGGGTATAATGATGTAAGCTCTAAATATAATCTAATACCCATCTAATTAGGGTAATAAAACACAAGGAGCTGCTCTGCCATCAGAACACTAATGAACTCAGTTCCTCCACCTCCTTCCAGCTCCAGCTCCTACCGGGGAAACCCCATGACTGGCAGGAGTTGAATGACAGACAGGGAAAGTGCTAACTTGGAGCAGAAAACCCTTAAATAGGAATAAAATCTCTAGCTACTCTTGTCTGAAGTTTAGGAGGTTATATGGCTCATATGGGGGATGCTTTAAATCTTGCAAAGAATGGGGCACCTTCCAGCTGTGGTTTTCTGAGGCTTGTCTACTGAGGGCTTCCCATCTTACTGCATTTTTTACCTAAAAACAAAAAACAAAACATCAACATCAAAAAAAAAAGAAGATAGGCATAAAAACTTTAAACTCTGTAATAAAGCCGAATATAAACTATTTTGGGTAAATACACGCAAAAGAGGCCACAGATGAAAGCAAAGCAAAGCAAAACAAACGAAGAAAGGGAATTCTTATAAGTTAAAAAGAAGTGATTAACAAATATCACAAGGGCTTATTCATAGAATAACACAAATAGCAAGTGTTGGAGGTGAGTTTACACTCACCAGCAGTGGGGAAGTAGGAATTGAGTGGTGGTCACCTCTGTTAGGCTAGTAATACCTTTTAAGAGTAGTCCACGCATGGTTGGTAGGAGGAAGTCAGTGCTCACTGCACACTATATAAAAATGTTACTGCATGGATACATTTTTACCTATGTGTTTCTTTTCTTCAATAATGCTGATGGAAATCCCTTCAAGTTACCTGGCATAGTGTGAATTCACTATGTTTAGACTGTATAACATTCTATGGTATAAATTTAATGTAATTTATCCCATCATTCACTTACTAATAGGCACTCATTATTTTTTGTTATCAAAGCTGACCAAAGCTATAATAAGCATATCACAGATACATATTCTTATGCATAGATTTTATTTTTGTGGTATAGCTCCTAAGGTATTCTGAGTTTAGGATTGCTACAGCAATGTTAGAATTATGTGCATTTTCAGTTTTTGTAAACCTTCTGATTGCAGCAGTGAAGTACAGGGACAAAGAGCACAAATCTAAGAGTCCAATTGCTTGGTTTTCACTCTGCACTGAAACAGGGGATGTTTAAACTCTCTACTTCAGTTTCTTTATCCATAACATTGGAATAGGTAATACGTCCCTCAATAGAATCTTTTACAATGATTATATAAATTAGTATGTATAGCCACTGGACTTCTCTTAGGATATATGCAATTATATGCTTGTAATATATATGCAGGGTAGTGATGGCTCATTCTGACTTAGAGAAAAGACACTGAAGATTATTGTAAGAAATCACTTAAAACTCTTTGCCATGCCTTGTTTACATTTCCAGCAGGGTGTGGGTTGACTTAAGAGGTACATAGAGGGGATTATTATTCACTTATTATTGCTTATTGCAGAGCAAGAGGTACAAGGTGAACACTCCAACCCCCAAATCCAAAATCTGATCTGCTCTAAATCGAAACTATTTTGACTGCTGACATAATGCCACATGTGGAAAATTCCATATTTGGTCTCAGATGACAGGTCACCCTCAAAATACAGATGCACTGAGAACATTGTATAAATTAACCTTGTGCCAGTTATGTATGAAACATAAATGAATTTTTCATTGAGACATGGGACTCAACCCCAAGATATCTCATTATGTATATGCAAATATTTCCAAGGTGCAAAAAATACCAAATCTAAAGCACAGAAGTCCAGAGAATTTCAAGTAAATAATGCTCAATCCATACTCTGTTTTGTTTTTCTATTTATAACATTAATTAAAATTCCTTTAATAATAATTGTATTTAAAAGGAGATGAATAGCTTTCATTTAGGATATAATAAATATAATGACATGGGTTACATCAAAATACCATACAAATGTAAAGTTTGGGAACCATTAGTATTTTATATTGTTATCATGCATTTCATCAGTTCTTGAAACATTTGCTATGAAAAATTCCTCCAAAGAAATTATTTATTTTATTAGTCTCTAAACCATTGTATTCTATACAATGAAGGCTGGTCAACAAGGTCTCTAAGAACATAAAGAAAGTTCTGACTTGTGCTTGCTGATCTCTGTGAGGTAAGTACTCCCACCAAGGCTAACTTCAGGTTATCAACACTTTAATCAGCTTATAAAATTCCTGAGTATTTGACCGTTGGCTCTTGGCATTCAGCAAATATTTTACTAAGAGAATTGGAAAAACCAAATATGGAAATGATGTTTAGAATTCTGTTTGAGTAAGCCACATTTCTATCTCAGTGACCTACCCTTTCAAAACCATGTGAGGCTGGTATCTAAGTGTTCAGTGAGGGTTCTTAGGAGGAAAGGCAGCTCTCTGAGATACTTCATTCACTTTGCTGGTGCTTTCAAACACAGCCATGCCTTCACTCAAACTTCTTCCTTCATGTCCTGTATTGTCCAAGAGGTTGCACACCTGCTCCTCTGGCTGCTGAACCTGTCACCCTTCCCATGGCCTGGAATTCTTGCAGCTATAGAGCTGCATGCAGAGCTTTAATCTGCCTCAGGCTGATGCAACTCTCAACTCCTGGGTGTCTCTTTCCTTTTAACTCACAGGCTCTAGATGGAAGATGGCACATCCCTCCATGTCTGTGGTGTGGAGGGTAAGCAAACACTTCTTGGTACTAGCAGGAGTAAGGAGACTGATGGTTTACCCATGATGTCACAGAGAAGTCTGAGTCCTTTACACTCAGCAGTTTTGCCAGAAGTCAGCAGCAGGTGGGAGATGAGAATCCAGAGAATCCAGGGGTCAGTAGCTTCCTTTTGTTATGACATATGAATCACATTTTCTTATTCAAAGAAGCCTAAGGGAGGGATCATTGTGGTGTCACTGAGAGCCTTGTTAAGATTTATGCCACTACTCATTCATCATCCAATCAACATCTATTGTGCCCACTATACCAGGTGGTCTGCCCCTTCTCTGTCTTGCCTTCCCACCTTACTTCTTCCTTCTCCAATAGACTAAAGTAGCTGAACACTTTGGGAAAGTTTCTGGAAAGTACAAGGCCAAGATCACAAAACCCACTGATTATTGTAACAACTCAATTGCTATCAGATTTCCTGCAGGATTCTCTTTGGGGGAGATTAAAGAACTACTGGAGTGGTTGGCTGTTGAGTCTTTCTGACCAAACAGCAATGGATTCCAAAACCTGTCCCATGTGGCCCCATGCCTGGACCTGCCCAGGCTGTTCACTGGCACCAAGGGCAAAGATGACGATTGCCTGGCACAGCCAGCTGACCCCAACATCTACTATTTGAATGATGCCCAGCTTTGGCAAGCCACACAAACCTCAGTCAGCAGAGGGACAAAGATTCTTTTATTTCCATGAATGGGGATTGGAGACAATGAACAGTCAAATTATTTAAGTAGGAAAGATGAGCTGCAGTACAGCTTTAGAAACAGGCATAGTTTTTCACACTTCAAGAGTTAGTGGAAATAGATGAGTAAGGGTAGATGCCTGTGGGCCTGTGAAATACAGGTGCAATCCCTCTTCACATTAGGGAGTGGCAATTAATTCAGTGTCACTTCAAACAAGAAAGCTGGAAATGTTGCAGTGATTTACCTTCTTCAGGGTTTCCTGGGGAGGTAATGGGGACCCAGAGGGCACAGTGATTTGAACTTATGTCATTGTTTAAAAAAATGTTTTAATCAGTTCTTTGAGAATGTTATACAATGTATTTTGATCATATTCAATCAATTCCTCCCCTTCTCCTCTCAGATCCGCCCCCATCTCCCCACCCTTCAGCTTCATGTCCTTTTTAATAAAAAGCCCATTGAATCGAATTTGTGTTCCCCAAATGCTCTTGGGTATGGGACTGTTCCCTGAATCCTGGTCAACATATCAGTGGCTATATCCTTAAAGAAAACTGACTCTTCCTCTCCAAGTATCTATGAATTGCTAATAACTCTTCAGTCAGGACTGAGACTTTAGGCCCACCTCCCCACTCCACACTAGGATTTTGTCTGGCTTGACCTTATGCAGGTCTTGTGCATGCTATCATAACCATTGAGTTCATAAGTGCAACTGCTCTATTGTGTCTGAAAAGCACTATTTTGTTATAGTCATCCACCCACTCTGGCTCTAATAATCTTTCCACCCCTTCTTCTGCCAAGATCCCTGAGCCTTGAGAATCTATGGAGTATAGGTCATAATTCCTAGGGGAGATTCTATTACTTTTATGCTAAATAAACATAGTATTAAACTGACACCTAGGGACTTAACATTATACCCATAAAGTAGTGCATCTCTCAACGTTTATTGGTGAAGCTGTTTTAGGTAGTAGCTAGTGATTAGCACAGAGACCCACATCTTGTCAAGGAGCAGAGAGTTAGAGACTGTGGAGCACCCAGCCCTAAATGGGACAAACCCATACTTTTATTGTGCTACTCTGAGCGAAGCTGTTTTAGGTAGTAGCTAGTGATTAGCACAGAGATCTTGTCAAGGAGCAGAGAGTTAGAGACTGTGAAGCACCCAGCCCTAAATGGGACAAACCCATACTTTTATTGTGCTACTCTGAGGTTAGAGATGATAGTCACACCCTGAGCACTCTCTTGGCTGATTATTGGGCATTTATGATCATCCTTTAAGATCATCCTGAGGTACATGTTCCCTTGGTCTACCCCTTATGTCCATAAGGCTGGAGGCACAGTGTTTTCACCACTTCCCCAGCAGTACCAGGGTCCTGACAACCCAAGGGGCCCAACCACCTTGCCTGCATAAGGTCTCCCAGCATACTCTTCCCTGTCTTCTTAGAGCACTTAAAAGACACTGGCTCTTCCAGTTAGGAAAAACAGCAGCAGAACAGAAAGGGCCTGGCAGGCTTTAGATATGAAATCTGGATAATCCATTTGAAACCTCAAGGCCTGAGTAGAAGTAAACTTAAAATTAAATTAAAGCAGAAGCACAAAATCTGTCTTCCTGGCTAAAAGACAGCCTCACCTCAGCCTTTGAGTCCTAGAATGGAGAAAATCACAGTGAGAAATTATTCAAACATTCCTCCATTATCAGACAGGAGCAGTGAAGACTCGACACGAAGAAAGTATTCGTGGTGCCTGAATCAGAGAAAGGAATCACCCTGTTTCATTTCTGGGTTTTGTTTGTTTGTTTTTGTCCAAAAAATACCCTTCATATTTTTTGTGCTAAGCCTGATTTTTACAATTATTAGCACTTTTAATTCTCAATTCAGAGTCGTGAAGCATCATTAGCTTCTCTGCTTCCCCAAATCAGAGTCACAGGTAGTTTCAGTAATTTGCTCAGAGCCACATAGTTTGTACAGCTGAGTTGAGAATTAAGCCCAAATTTCTTCATGTGAAACTCTGCCATTCAAAGTAAGATACGCATTTGAAATCTGAGATATAAGAACACTTAATGTAATGACAAGTCCATGCATTTCTATCTATGCCCAAAAGCCTCAATCAGTTTTCTAGGAACAAGTGAATTCCCTGAACCTCTGATTCAGAAGTGAGAGGAGAAAAGAAAGAAGAAATTATAATTTTTAAACATGAAATCATAGCACAAAAATTAAAATGTTAACTATTAAAACTTATCTTGCCTGAAAGAAAATCAAAATATAAGGACAGAATAGGGCTAAAAAGAGATGAAGAGGCCATCAATCAACTATGTTGAGGAGAGAGGAACTTTTTCCATAGTTCCTCATTCAGTGGCTATTTACTGCACACTCTGTCTTCACTGAGCACTATCCTTAGTTCTGAAACTATCAGTCAGCTAACAGGCTGACACCTTGTCTCCATATGCCTTTATTTCAATGAAAAGTAAGACAGACAATAAGCAAGGACAGAGTAGGGCTAAAAAGAGATGAAGAGGCCATCAATCAACTATGTTGAGGAGAGAGGAACTTTTTCCATAGTTCCTCATTCAGTGACTATTTACTGCACACTCTATCTTCACTGAGCACTATTCTTAGTTCTGAAACTATCAGTCAGCTAACAGGCTGACTCCTTGTCTCCATATGCCTTTATTTCAATGAAAAGTAAGACAGACAATAAGCAAATAAAAAGTAAATCTAAATGCATAATATATTGAGTGTTGATAAAGCAAGAAGGAGAAAGGGAGTTCTGGGAACAAAGGTATGATTTCACATAGGTTGATCAGCAAAGACACAAAGAAAGGAGTTTTTCTGAGAGCCATATAGAGCCATATGCTGTTCCAGGAAGAGCAAAACGCCTTTGCAAAGGTCAGAAGTGAAGGCGTTCTTGGCAGGTTCAAAGAATGTGAGTTGGTTCAAAGGCCAGTGAGTTGGAGCTAGCAGAGACTGTGAAAGAGGTTAAGAAGTCAAGCAGGGGTGGGGCTTGGAGGTGGGTGGAGAGATGGCTCAGCTGCTTGCTGCTCTTGCAGAGGACTGGAATTCAGTTCCTAGCACCTACATCTGGTGACTTACCTGTAAATCCAACTCCAGGGACTCCTACATCCTTATCTGATTTCTGAGGGCACCCACATACACATGTGCATACACACACACACGCACACGCACACACACACACACACACACACACACAGACCACACACACATAAACACAAATGAATAGAAAAGAAGTCAAGCTGGAAAGGCCAAGATGGAGGGCGCTGGGTCAAGCAGGACCCTGGCAGCACTGTTGCAGATTTTGACCCTTGATCTTACAGGCTTATAGGCAGAAGAGTTCCACCCTCACTCTCCCCTACCCCTTACTGTTTCCTTGTAGGGGAACCACCCCAAACCAGCAGGGGTCGGGGATGAGAGGGTGATTCTGGGAACTGAAGCTGAATGGGTACATCACAGGATTCCATCAGATTCAAGGAGCTCAGTGGTCAGGAGCCCCTGGTGCAAAGCTGTAGAGGGAGAATTGCTTACACTGGTGGCTGGACAGAATGTGGCTTAGAAAATGCACGTCTAGTCAAATATGACTTAAATACTGGCCTGAGCTGAGGCTCCAGCCCAGATTTCAGTAGCTTAAAACCACTTTTGGAATTGGGATACTAGGCTTCCTTGAGCTCTGAGATCTAGGGGGTTGAGTTACTTTCTTCTTTGATGCTTCACTGCATGGTATTCTCTAGCATAGAATAAGGAAGAACAAATACATAAAGAAATGAAGCCCAAAGGCAGAGAGTGTCCTGGAATACTCACTTTTTGATCCATCATTACTGAAAGCCAGACCCAGGTGGCCTGGCTAGTCAGCTCCATCCAATTCATGGACTAAGGACCTTAGTCCTAGCATCTAACAGGCTTGGGGTATCAGAACAAGTGTTCAGCACATTCCTTGAGATTGCTTAAGACTGGAGTCACAGCTATATTTGCAGAAGGCTTCACATGTGGGACACAGGCCAGAAACCAGCTAAAGTCCATATGTAGCCATTCCAAATGATAAGGAAACTTCCCTTCCTTTCCCTAAGTACCCTCCCTGAGCCTTCTTCTTGTAGCCCTCCTTTTGTGAGATGGGAAGTTCGCTTTCTGCCCTGTCTTTCCATTCTTGCTATCTAGTTTGAAACATTTTCAGTGGCTGAATCTTAAGGGAGCTAACACCTCTTGGTCTCAGCTCAGGTAAATCCTTGAGGTGCTACAGCATGGTCTGGAGCAGTTACTGTGTCGTCATCTCTGTACTCCAGCCCTGTCTGCTGGATGCTGACCTCTGGGATGGGTAGGTTATCACCAGCTCACTGTCATACCCTCAAGTTGTAAGGGGAAAGCACAAATGCATGCAAGAAGACCCTTAAGAGGAAGATGACAGAAGAAGGAAGGGAAGGAGGAATGAAAGCAAAAAGAGAATCAATATTTTGCATCGTCTTTGTCAGGGTCCTCCTCCCCCAGGGACTGTTCACTGTGTTTCTTGCTGGGGATGGCACTGGTAGAATCCTGTGACTACATGCAGCAAGGGCTAGATAGGCATGCCTAATCATCAGGGGAATCCCTGCTCCCAGCCTCTGTCTGCCTCTTCCTGTGAACCTTCTCCCTTTCTTTCTGCTCTGCTTTGAAGCTGGAGCCTCTATCTGCCAGATACTAGCAGCTACTTGGTTGTTCTTTACTGCAATTTTCTGTTTCTATGTTAATTTTCATTTATTTTAATAGACCAATAACAATTGTATGCATTCATGATATATAATATTTTTGATGCATGTATACCTCGCACAAAGGGTAGATCAAGATAGTTAGCATATATGCATTGCTTCTTGTACATGCTTTTTTTGTGTGTGCAAAAACATTTAAAGCCTCAATTTTCTAAAAAAAAAAAAAAAGGCCTAGTTGATCACTTCTTTTTCCTTAAAAAA
>NW_008356058.1:2534399-2565301 GCF_000622305.1 Nannospalax galili
CCCCAGTCTACAAAAAAAGGTCCAAGTCACCTGAGCTATAGGGAGAACTTGTCTTAAAAAACAACATCAGCAACAAAAGATTATTGTTGGATTATATGAGATAATATATTGAAACAGCTTAGAAACACCCTAGAAATAGGATTCTTCAGTAAGTACCAACTGTCATTCTCACATTATTTGCAGAGCACAAGAGAATGGGGAAATGCAGGGACTGGGATCACATACAACTACTGTATGTATGTGTTTCTTTAGCTCTCCCCAAGGATAGAAAGCAGATATTAGATCCATTTGAATGAGGAAAGAACTGATACTTAAATTCACTCAGTGGCTAACTGTGTGGCCTGGGCTGTACACTGGTGGCTCTGGCCCAGAAACTCTTAGGCACAGCTGCCACCTCATTTTCCAACTCTATTGACTAGTGCAATGTTCAGAAGATTCCTGTCTAGTTCTTACTTGCACTCTCCCTTGATATACATCCTGTGAGCACCATACTAGGACATCTCAATTGTCTAATGGGAATTATGTATGTGGAAAAACAAAGAGTCCCTTTATAGGAGAAGAAGAGTGACAGGCTTACAGATGGAAAAGCCGTGTAGGTAACAGCTGAGTCACAGGAAGTGTCATGTATACTTAATGTCCCCAGAGCATCGAGGGACAAATGGTATCTAGGAAGAACACCTTCAGAGAAAACTGGGAGAGAAAGCCTTGGCTAGCAGACAGGTGTCAACACAAAAGCCCAACTCTCACTTCAAAGGGATTATAGATAGCCTATTCTGGAGCCAAATATGAGTGACCATGGTCAGGAATACAGATTTAGGTCACCCCAAATTCCATGTTCCAACACAGAAGCAGTTTCATGAAGTTTTTATACTAACAGAACAAAGAAAGTCATAAATCAAAGAACTTTTCAAATACATTGGTGGAAACATTACAGAAAAATCTCAGCTTAGACCTCCGATACTATCTGATGACACTCAGCCTTTTGATTGGTGGAAGCTAGTAGGCTGCTAAGTTAATACATTCCAAAAGGTTTTTATCTGTTAGTCAAAGGAAGTTAGGTCAGACACAGAGGTAGGCAAGGAATAGCTATTTTGGGGACTAAAGATGGCCCAAGATAAATGGTAACTAGGCTCTGGACCTGCAACATTTTAAACTCTCTAGGTGGAAGACATGTCTAGAAAACTGACAGCAAGTGCCTATGGCTAGAGCTTGCCTACAGAGCATGCCTTTATATAACTCCCCAATGACTCAATTTCTCTGGGCCCTCATTTTCTTCTTTTTTAAAACATAGATGATAAGAGATTATATCCTCTAATTGATAGTGATTTGTAAGATTAAATTAAACAATTCAAACTCTCCAGGTGGAAGACATGTCTGGAAAACTGACAGCAAGTGCCTATGGCTAGGGCTTGCCTACAGAGCATGCCTTTATATAACTCCCCAATGACTCAATTTCTCTGGGCCCTCATTTTCTTCTTTTTTAAAACATAGATGATAAGAGATTATATCCTCTAATTGATAGTGATTTGTAAGATTAAATTAAACAATTAAAAGGAACAACAGGCATTCAAATAATTGCTAGTGCCACTATATAGGGCATCTCTCTTGTAAAGACTCATCAGGAGAATGTATCTAAATTGCCCATGAGGCTCCCTTCACCCATGAACAGCTAGCTAAGGATATGGACTGGGATGGACTGTAGTTTTCAGACTTGTTGAGGTAGAAGAGAAAGATCTGTCCAAGAAGAGAAAGCAGAAACCAGAACCACAAGGACTGTGTTTTTTTTATTCTTCACACTGACACCAGAGCTTTGACATGTCCCAGACTCAGTGCTTTCCAGACTGTTTGGAATCATTCTCTAAGGTTCTGTCTGATTCTACTTGAGAGGATTCAGTCACAATTCCCACTCCATAGATGACTCCTGAGACTGCACACTGCCCTTAACATCCAAGAGTGAGGAGGCATTGTTTTACCTTCTTTTTTCCCCTCCTTCCTGGATTCTTGAAGAAATCAACAAAATTCCCACTGAACATTCATAAATTGATACTGAAAAATAGAAAAATCAACATCTGAGTTGCTGAAAATTGAGAATGGAGAAGTGAGAAGTCAAAAATAAGAAGAATGAGAGCAAAGGACAAGGCAAGCTAATCCCTGAAGGAAAAGAGGCACCGAAGTAGGCCTCTGTGCTCCAAAGACATGACTTTGTCCAAGAGACGGAAACACCATATTGCACATGACTACATGCTAGACGGGATATTAGTGTTTTTAGAACAAGAGCGTGGACTCGTCTTCTGAGCTTGATGAAGCTGACAAATGCAATATAGCCTTTCTTCCTGAATTCTCAGAGGGAACTGTCAGCTCTGCGGTAAGACAAACCTGGGCATTTCCCACAGCACAGGCACGTGGCCCCTGGCATGTGTACCCTTGTCTGGGCCTTGGCTGCAGCATGGTATAAGAGCACAGCCCTCCCGTGACATCATGAGGGGCTAACGCTCAAAAGTTACCCAAAAAAGAAGTGCCTATGATTACTGTACCAGATTTCTTAGAAACATGCATAGACGCAGATTCTTTGACTTCAAAATCGAGACGATAATAATACCTTCTTTACCTTATTCACAGAGCTTTTTGCAAATCAGTAGAAAAATACGCATAATAGTTCTTTAGAAATGTACACAGCTATACAACTGTCATCAATATGTCATAATTAATTATACATAGTGCATAGAACATTCAGTAAACTAAATGCCTTAAGTGGCTAGGATTCTACTATTTGCTGCATGAAAAGTTTAATTTTGCGTTAGAATTTCTCTACCACTTCAAGGTATAGTGTTTTCTTCCACTAGCGTGAAGTCAAGCTCCAGGGTTTTCATATGACTCTCCCCCTATCTTAAGGGTTGCCACCTCTGACCCTCACCCAAGGATCTCTGTCCAACTTCCTGACATCTATAGGCACTCAAAGCTAAACACAAAAAAATCTAAAAATTCAAGACTGAGATCTATATATGAGAGCAAACATGTGGTGTTTGTCTTTCTGGGTCTGGGTTACCTCACTCAGTGTAATATTTTCCAGTTACATTCACTTAACTGCACATTTCTCAATTTCATTTTTGTTTACAGCTCAATAAAATTCCATGGTGTATATGTACCACATTTTCATTATCTATTCTTCAGTTGATGAACATCTAGGCTAATTCAGTCTTAGAGTTATTTTTAATAGAGCTACACAGAACATGGATGGGTGTATAAGTAGCTCTACAGCAGGATATAGAGCCCTTTGGGTATATAACCAGAAGTAGAATACCTGGTCATACAATAGTTATGTTCTTAGCTTTTTGAGAGGCCTCTACACTGATTTCCATAGTGGCCCCACAAGTTTATACTCTCATCAACAGTGAGTATGGGTTTCCCCTCCCTACACTCAAGCCAACCATTGAAAAGGTGGGAGGGAGGCTGAGCTAAAGTTTTTCAGCTAAAAGCATATGAAATTCTACTATTTAGCAAGATAATTAAAAATAAATTAAAAAAGAGTTTGGAAGGAGGCATGCTGTACAGGTGGATAATGCTGCTCTCAGAAGTCATAGGTTATTAAACAGTACCAGGTGTGGGATACCACCCCACAGACTCCTTGAACAATACAAACTGATGCCATTGTTCTTGACTGTCCATCAGAACTAGAAGATAAGACTCTATTGCTGAAAAGCCCATATATTCTGGTTCTATGACAGGCAGAAATCAACCTGGAATTATGCTCATTTTCCCCGCTATAGACTACATTTCACAGTGATGAAAGGTGTTATGTATGTTTCTGGGTAAGAACAGTCAACAGTCTTATCCTGCTGATCCTGCAAGTTATAATACCAACCTGCCAGGCAAGATGTGCCACTGATGCAATAATGGCATAACTATTATGAGGTAACCAACCTAATTATTACTGTTCCACAGGAGGAATTCATGCCTGGCACTGTAATCCTGGTCAAACATCTGTGACTTAGAATGTCATAGATCCTAGGAGAGAGCCTCCTCCTGATGTTTTGTTGTATAGACATGACATCAAACTGCCTTCTAGCTATTTCTATTTGTACCTGTAGATATGTGATGCTTGAAACTTTGGACAGAAATCTTCAGCTTTAAGTGGGCAATAGTTAAGGCAGAGAATCCTAACTATTGAAAGTGCTGAATATAAAGGACTGTTGAGTGCTCAACTCTAAATAGGACATCTATATTACCCCTCCAAAGCTCAGTAGACACTGTGAACAAAAAGGGCTGAAAGAAGGCAAGAGTCAGAGGATAAGGACTGCTATGGAAAGTAGACTTCTGTATATGATATGGTTCTTACACCCATGATCTCACAACAGCAGTGGCTTCTACACCAGACCCACACAAGACACTGCTCAGGAACATTTCATCTTGAACAGGAGAAGGGGCACATGGAGCCTCACCGCACCTCTGGTCTCTGAGGAGCTATAGGCAGTTAGTGGTTGCTGGGGAGGCAGAGGCCTAGTGGTAGCCACTGGCAACTGGCTCCAGCTCAAATACATAAAGCCCCACCCTTGCAGGCAGCCCTAATTAAACGTACTGGACCACACAAAAGTCACTTGAAAATATGAGGGAAACTTGAGAGAAGGAACTTGATGGGAAGGAGAAGGGGTTCGTTCAGTGATGGGGGTTAGAGAGAAATGGGGGGAGAATATGATTAAAGCACTGTGTGTGTGTCTGTGTCTGTGTGTCTGTGTGTATCTCTCTCTCTTTCTCTATGGTGAAACTGTGAAAGAATATTTTTTAAATTTTATTTTTATTTTATGTGTATGTGTGTATTGCCTGCATGTAGGTAAGTGCACCCGTGTCGTGCAATGCCCACGGAAGTCAGAAGAGGCTGTCAGTTCCCCTGGGACTGGAGTTACAGACAGTTGTTAGCTGCCATGTGGGTGCTGGGATTCAAACCCAGGTCTTCTGCAAGAACAACCAGTGTTCTGAACCGCTGAGCCATCTCACCAGCCCCCAAGAATAAATTTTTTAAATGCCTAGAGCCCAGTAGAAGGTTCTCTGTAGACCTGGAGTTCCAAGTCAGCTCAACATTTTGCCACCTCAGCTGGAAAATGCTCCTTTCTGGGGAGGAAGAGTGACATTGAATAACATGACTCAGATGACTTTCTGGAGGAGCTGAGGAATTCAGTGCCATTATCTGGCCTGTTGGAGTAGAGAGGAAGGAGATGAGTGTCAGAAGAAATGATACTCTGCTCATCCTTAGCTTCATCCCACCAGCATCCTGTCTTAATGCCTTTTTGCATTGGCTGGTCCCTCCTTTGTGGCCAAGTAAAAATCATGAAATTCTGATGCTACTGCAGACTGTTTTCTGTCACTCTAGAGTATGCAGTGTTGGGTAAAAATCCTGAACGTTTATTATTAATTGTTCCTTCCAAAACAGGTAGGGAAAGGAAGTCACCTTTAACAGCTTCTGACATGCATTGAAGAATGTACTATCCAGAGAGCAAGTGAAAGCAGGAATTGATTACTTTGAAACAAAGACAGGGAGCCAGGAGCTAGGGAAGGAGGAGTAGGGAAGTTCTCACACAAGAATCAAACATGGGGCTCTGTGCCTATTGCAGTGGGGCTGACTGGGTATCTGTCTCTCTCCTATGAATGAAGATGTGCTTGAAGGAATCGGTCTGAGTACCAGAGACACCACTGGTTCTTTTTTTCTGGGTGTCAGATGACGATGAGTAACGGGCCAGGAAAACAACTTAATGCTGTATTCCCACAAAAACCAAAGGCGAGAGATGTGCCGGAAGTAATCAGGGCCATTGAGAAGCCGCGTGGCCTCACAGCACATCGCTCAGACAGTCCTTGCAGATGCCTTCTCGATCTTCAGATAATTAGGCTCAACAATTTCACGTGAATCAAGGATTAATAGACGTCCATTTACAAAGGGGGAAGGAGTGGAACAAAATGAGTGAATAGGACAAGGATCAAAATAGCAATTAGAGAGTAACACTGGAAAATAAACTCAGGAAAAGGTATCAGCTCCCAGGTCAGAGTAACCAAGCCCAAGACTTTTAAAACAACCACATCTATTTGTCAAAGAATCGTTCAATTAAGTATGAGTCTCTACAAGATCCAGAACTTGGGGTGGTAACAAGTTGGCTTCCCAGACTTTTCCTCCACCCCTACCTCCCTCGGTACAAACTAGCATGCAGCTGAATTCCCCATACCTTGGTCACCCCAGTTGCTGCTCCCTCAGCAGTACACCTTCCCCAGTCTTCATGATCCCAAGTCTTTCATAATTAACCCTGCCTACCCTTTCTGGCTCCCCTTAAATATTTCCTCTATAACCCCTTACCATCTAAAGCCGGATTAGATGTGCTTCCAGAATGCTCTGTTTGTTCCCACCATAATTCTTATAATGCCTTGTTGTAGTCATTGCCAGTAGGTGCCTGCAGGACTCAGGACATTGTTTGAGACACATGAAGATCTCAGTAAATGTGTGTTGAGTGACTGGAGGCACTTCTTGTCTTATGAAAGCTTTCAACCAAAGGGGCAAAATCAATGTGCATACACAGTCCAGTGGAACGGAATGCATTGGGGGTAAAGTCCAAAAAGAGCTACTGTTTCACACTGGGACACTGTGGCTAATGCCACTGAATGTTATTATTTTATACCAGAATCCTGTCCAAAAGATTCTTTTGTGCTGGATAGCTTCTCCAGACTTCCAGGAGGCAAGATATCTAAAAGGAAGCTCCTCTTTTAAATTCCATCTCAGAGATTTGTCTGTCAATTTTTGGACAAATAGATTCCAGATACATCTACTCTGTTGTCTATCAGAAAAAGAACTATGATTCTGCACCTTAGACAGATAAATAGTTGTTGTTTCCCTAGGAGGCTGTTTAGTATAACAGAAAGAAGTTTGTAGGTGGTAGAATGGGATGTGTTGGAAAGAGCATAACTTTGGGAATTAAAATGACCTTGGCTCTAATCCCAGCTCTGTAATTTACTATCAGTATGATTTGGACCATGTTTTAGTCTTTCTGAGCTCCACATTGAGTTTTGCTGCAGAGGTACATATTTTTAACACACACACTTGAGCCACAGTATTTTTTTTATCAATTTTGTATACATATATTATACACATATATGTATAATATATATATATAATTTCTGTAAAATCTAGGTTACAATGTAAAGACCCGAAAGCAGGATGGGGACCATTTGAGAAAGGGAAGGGGAGCAGCAGGAAGGGAGGGATAAGGAGGGCAAGAGGGGGTGAATATGATCAAAGTACATTATGTACATGTAAAACTATCATAATGAAACACATCCCTTTATCCAACTATATACATTAATTGAAAAGTAAAAATCTCTTCCCATGCTGCCTCTTTCTAGCTGTGTGTTCCAGAGAAAGTTTGCTCATCAGTCTGGGTCACAGTTTTCTCACCTACAACAAGGATACAGGCCAGTCCTCTTCACAGACTGAGCATGAGGGCAAATGATGTACATGTCGAGAGTGCCTAACTTGGTACCTTCATAATAACAGGCACCCAGAAAGTAAGTGGTTATCATTCATTTGTTGGGTTAAGTATAATGAAATTTTGCCAAGTAATTGTTTTGTCCTGACCCATGGCAGAATGATAGAAAAATTTTAGAGTTTTTCTCTCTCTCTAATCAACCTAATAGATATTGGATTAGTCTGAGTCTCCTCAAGTATCAATATGTTAATAATAGCTCTAACATCTTTGATCATGTTTCTTCCTGCCCCAGGAAAGGATTTCTAGCAACTTCTTCAGGCCAGATCATAGAGTCCTGGATAGTCAGGCTATAGTAAGGGAAGTCCTTACAGTCCCTGACTTCTTATCTTGAAATTAATTTAGAAATACAATCACCAAACAATTGTATAAAGCCCTTCTCATTTCCGTCAACTGACAGAATGCTGTCACAGTTCAGAAACTCTTAGAAGTAGCTGAAAAGGGCATTTTTCTAAACATTTAGATTTTGTTCCTAACTGTGGGAGGATATTAGGTTGTTAACATGAAATTGGTCTATTCAGGTTTCATTTCTCCTTTAAGGAGAGAGCTGATTTCCTTTTTAGATCCACATATATTAAAGTTCACAATTAATTTAGATAACACCATGTGAGCTGATAGTAAAATGTCTAGCAATTAAATAATGAATGCTAGGGAACTGCAGTCATCAGAGATATCAGAATATACCTTTATTATAATGATGTAAAATCAGCCTGTTTTCATATGATTTAATTATAGATTGACAGGAGAAAGTGCAGAACCATAGATTAACAATTTTAGGTAACGCATATATTAGAAACCCTGTTTCCAAAACTATGATTAATATTGAGCAAGCTAAAATCATCAGTGGATAAAAGAGCATTTGTAGATTTTGAACATAATAACTCAGTATGAATAAAGATGGGGAGCTCAGAGGGAGATGTGAGTAGATAATCTCTCCCATGACACAGAATGAAATGGAACTGCTAGGTAATGCAGGCCTTCCTCCAAAGGCAGCCTTTCCCTCAAAGTTGTTTAGGTTTTATAGCAGAAGATGGCGGGTGTAATGGCTAGCATCCAGTGTAAAGATTAGAACCAATGTGAATTATTTTTGCATAAATGTATGGGGTACCTCATCAATGTGCTCAGGATACCTGGTGGCCCAAAACAATGCCTTCTTCACAGAGACAGTAAAGTTTATAAGCTCCCATGTGAACCTTAGGTCCAACCAAGGATGAATTCCGGGTTCTTTACATGAAAGATTCTTTATGTCTTGCCTGGCAAGAGTAACATCTCTGAGTTCCAAACACTCCCTGTATATGGCATTTTCAATGATAACCCCAAACATGGAGTGACTGAGTTGTTCAGATTCGAAACTGGATACCCTTAGGGGAGATTAAATAAATGAGGCTCTACAGATAACAATTGTATGACTCTCAGAAGGAAAGAGGGCTTTCCCAGACCAACCTCAGAACAGCAAGGCCTTTGCTGCCCCAGGAAGATCGAACACCTGGCTTGCTTTACCACTGCTGACCTCCTGAGAGTCCACTTCCCATACATACTGGCCTTCACTGTATCCTATTTGCTACTTGCTTTTTTTCTGATTAAAAAATTAATGATGATCACTGACTTTCACTTAAAATCACTTGCTACACATTTCAGACAATGGCAAAACCTTTCATTCATGAGCAGCACCATGCTCATGAGCACACGGGACTTGATTCCATACCCAAGAGGGATGGTATTAGGATGCACTGAGAGCAGCAGACCATCCCTTAACTAGGGAAACATTGTTCTTTTGTAAAATCAAGGGGAATATCCCATCATTAAGCAAAGAGGAAAGCATTGTACAGGATCTGAATAAAATGACACCCCTACAAGGAAAGTTTTTCATGATAATGACAGGACTGAATGAGACAGGCACACATCCAAGAGATACAGTTTTATACATTTTATTTTCATAGCTAGGTAGCTATGGGCTATCACTTAAAAATAATTCAAGAACGCTTAAAGGAGAGATGGTTCCTGGGAGCTCCTGCTTGCAGTCATCTAATTCAATTCTCACCTCTCATTCCACTGTCCTTTGCCTGCAGAGGGGACAAAAATGACAGCCAAGACACTAAGAATAAATATGCTCTTTCTCTCTTAAGCTTATGTTTCATTTTAGCAATTAATTGGTTGATTGACTAATTGACTGAAAGAAAATAGAGCCAAACTGGTATTCCCATTGACGTTCTGTGGAATGTAAGAGTCACTACTATTCTCAAATTTTCTCCATGTGGCTCATTCCATGAGCTTCAGCTAGATAGGAAATTACTCCACTAGGGAATTGAAAAATATTACACAGTTGGGGAAAAGAAAAGAATCTCTTTTGCTCATCTAGAAAATGAGAGGGTTGTACAAATGATCCCTCTAGTCTCTTCCAGGTCTGAAATTCTATATTTCTTTGATTCCTGAAGGCACATTAGGGAGTGCTTAGGAGAGAAACACTAAGTACAAAGATATATTTTTGTCTTCCATTTAAAATATGTCCCAATACCTGTTCATTCTTCCCCACATGTGGTTCCCCAGAGTGATTTCTTCCTTAATCCAACATGGAGTTCCACTGACTGACAGACTGAAAATACTACAAACAGCTCATCTTAATGGCTTACATTTCAACAGTACAGAGGCTCAGAGAGCCTCAGGCAGCCAGAAAAAGGAAAGAGGAAGCTTCCCTCCAAATAAGTGGTTCATATTTTACTGAATTCATTTGCCATAAGTGTGGCTTGTGACCCATACAAAGTCCAGAGCTGTAGGTATGAAGTCATATAGAGCACATTATGAATCCCTCTGCTGTACAAAGAAGGCATTGACAATCCAGAGAGACTACAGGAATAGTAGCCCAAGGGAGGAGGTGACTAAAATTAAGTCTGCTGAGATTTAATTAAGATCTGTGTATGCGATTATTAAATGCCCTTGAAGTAGATGTATCATTCTGGTAAAGGGTACATACGCTGACCTAACACAGAAGGAAGAGATCAGATTTTTCAGTAGGAATGCCCCAGTTTACTATTTACTTAATGTATGGCTTCAAAAGAGTCACATACACTTTTCTACCAAAATTCCCTATCTATAAAATAATGGGATGGCAAAATGCCTACCACAGAACTCTTTCATAGATTGAGATTGAGAATAATACCATAGTTCCCTAGTACAGAAACTGACACAATAAAAACTACCAATGGGCAACCTCTCCAACCATTTTAAGACATATACAAAGTATTTTCTTCAGTGGTTACATCTCTCTCTCTCTCTCTCTCTCTCTCTCTCTCTCTCTCTGTATGTGTGTATGTATGTTTTGCTGGGGATTAAACTGGGGGCTTCCTGCATATTGAGTAAGTACTTTACTATTAAGCTATAACCCAGAACACAGATTGGATCTTTGCCTTGGGTTGCTAGATGTTGCCTAAATATAAACTGAAAACCTGAAGGTAAATGGGTTTTAACCATGCTAAGGAAAAAGCTAGGCATTGTGGCCCACACCTATAATTACCATTCTCTAGTGATTGGGACATGAGGTTCACTGTACCTTTAAGACCAGTCTAAGCATAGCAAAACTGTCTCAAAAAAAAAAAAAAAAACAAAACAACAACAAAAACCCAACCAACCAAACACACAAAGATATTCAGATAAAAAATTTTAGTAGGATTAAGTGATAGGAAGTGAGGAAGTCATCAGAGCCTTCAAAAATTATTCCAGTTAGTTCCCATTTGTCTAGTTTGCTTCTCCATTGCTGTGACAAAACACTCTGGCCAATACCAACTTGGGGAAGAAAGGGTTTATATGGCTCACATCTCCTAGGTCACAGTTCATTAGGGAGCCCAAGGTAGGAACTCAGGGCAGGAACCTGGAGGAAGGAGCTGGAGCACAGGTCATGGAGGATCATTGCTTACTGGCTTGCTCCCCTGGCCCATGCTTGGCCTGCTTTCTTATACAACATAGGCCAATCTGCCCAGGGGTGGCAACACCCAGAGTGGGCTGGGCTCTCCCACATCACTCAGTAATCAAGAAGATGGCCCACAGACATCACCACAGGCCAGTCCGATGGAGGCAATTCACCAGTTGAGGCTCCCTCTACTGAGGAGTGTCAAATTGACAACTAATGCTATCCAGCACATCATTTAAAGAGGCCTTACTATCGGTGAGACGCTGTACGAAGCACTCCCTATGCATTGCTTCCTTGAATGTGCACAACTCTAGAGAAAGTAGCTAGTTTTGCATGAGAGAAGAAGCTGATGCTTTGGAAGTCACTGAAGAACTGATAGTCTTACCTAGTCTATAGCAATGTACCAGAAACTACTACAAATGTGAAATTGCCATCAGAATTATACCTACATGAATATGCATAGATTGAATTGAACTTAAACTGACTTTCTATTCATTTGTGTGCTAATTCATCCTAGAAACTGGCTGAGCACTGAAAATGCTGTGTATTGCCTGCATGTGTGTAAGCGCACTCTTGTCATGCAATGGCTGTGGAGGTCAGAAGATGGCATCAGATCCCTTGGAACTGGAGTTACAGGTAGTTGTTAGACACCATGTGGTTCTGGGAATCAAACCCAGGACCCCTACAAGAACAATCAGTGCTCTTAACTGCTGAGCCATCTCTCCAGCCCCAATTACCATATTTTTCTTATATCTGCTCCTCTATGATGAAGTCAAACATAAATAAGTCATAGAGATTAACAATAACCTAACAATTATAACAATATATGGAATAAAAGTAATGAACATTATGTGGATATTCTCTCTCTGTCTCTCTCTGTCTCTCTCTGTCTCTGTGTGTGTCAGCAAGTGTTGGCTTCCCTGTGGCATATGTGAATTACCAGCATCACCATTCATGATGCCAGTTCGGGGCTACTAAGTAAAACAAGTGTTACATTAATTCAACCAGTATGGTGAAGCAATGGTCTATTTGATTACCAAGATGGTTACCACATGACTAATGGGTAGAAGATACATACAGAGTGATAGCACTGGACAAAAGGTTGGTTCATGTTGCAGGGTAGGAAAGAGAGGGCAAAACCTAAGATTTCAACATGCTATGCAGAGTGGCCTGCAATTTTAAATGTAAAAATTGTTTACTTCTGGAATCTTCCATTTAATATTTTCAGACTGCAGTTGACATCAGGTAGGTACAGTCACAGGTAAGGAGAAATGACTCCAGTGTGACATACCTGGAGCACATGCTCACATACAACTGCCCCCGCTCCCGTCCACACTACTGCAGGTGCTCAGAGGCTCTGAGAACAGCACAACCACAGAGCAGAGGGGCGCTTCATTTGTAGTCCCACCTTTACCCAACTGTATCAAGCCACAGTAGCCCCCTTAGAAGGGACGTGCAGCTCTTGGCTCTTACTCTTCTTGCTGTGATAGTTAGGATTAATGATAAATTGCAACTTGAAGGGTCTTTATTTAAGCAGTTGTAGGGTATTTGAATTGAAAAAAAAGGAGTGAGAGATAAATGAGTTTTGCTCATAGAATAGACATATACCACAAATGTAACAGCCCAGAACACCATGCAAATTGTAGTTATTTATTATCAGACAGTGTAGTACAGAGCTATTGACTAAATAAAATATGTTCCAATAAGACCCACAAAGAATTATATTTCAGGGCGTATACATCACTTTGTAGATTTTCACATACAGAAGTCTACTTTGAAGCAGAATTCCTTTTCAGGGGGAATTATGTTTGTATTTCTGACCAGCCTGTCTCCTGTGTTCAAATGAAAGGCACAGTGATTCCCTTTCAGCCAGAGCTGGCCGGTGCTGCTCTGGGAGAGTTTGAGTTCACAGAAAGGGAGGCAAAGAGATGGAGGAGGTGCCATGGGGGTGGAGGCCAGTCAGGTCTGAGCACAAAGTCTCCCACAGTGAGAGCAGGGCCTTCGTCTGTTGCCAAACTCATAAATGTACGTCAGTCTATTCCTTTCTTCAGCTTCAGTGTGATAGATCATCTCTTTGGGAAGAAAGCCTTTGACAAACCTCCAAGAATAAAAGGAAGGCTGAGGACCTGGAGAAGCCAAGTTTCTAGGAAAGGATGAATCAGTGGGGAATGGAAGACAGGGTACCACTTCTACACAGAGGGAAATTAAGGGCCTTCCTGTAAATCAAAATTTCCTTTTGCTCTTAATGAGATGACAGTCTAGAACATTAGGCCTGTTGCTGAGAGAGCGACTTCCTGCTGGGCTTAGATTACTCAAGAGCTCTGCATTTAATCTCAGAAGATTGCCAGGGCTGTAAAGGAGAGTTGGCAGAGGAGAGGCAGTGGCGGCCTCCTACAAGGGGTCGACTACAGTGTATTCCACACTGGGGAAGCAAAGCTCCTGGGGGCCAATGCCATCTGAATGCTTTTATTCCAGCTGGCATCAAAGAACAGATACATCCAAGTGTGATGCTACATGCCTTTGATCCTAGTACTCAGGAGGCAGAGGCAGGTGAATCTCTGTTAGTTCCAGGCCAGTCTGGTCAGCATAGTTCTAGATCAGCCAGAGCTACACAGTGAGATCCTGTCTCAAAAAAAACAAAACAAAACAAAACACAGACACAAACCAGTATCATCCTCAGTCACATTAGTGACCAAGAGGGCTGGACAGGGGTCAAAATAATAAAGAAGTCTAAAGAGCAAGGTGCAAAGAGTGAGAGGCCTGGAGCTCTAAAGGTGACAAATGTCAGCAAGCATGCATATCAAAGACAGATGGGCTGATGTAAACCCACAGGCTGGGTTGTCCCTTTCTACAGGCTAAGTCCCTCTCAGCCCCAGTCCCTTCAGGCAAGTTCCCATTGTCTCATGACACCTCTCAGGAAAAGTCAACTGTCCATAATACAAGTCTCTCCTATTATTTCTCTTGTGAAAATCTGATGAGACAAAAGATTCTTTTTTAGAAACTTCTTCCCCCCACTTAATTGGAAAAAAACTTCTGGATTTTAAATAGTGGCTCATGGCAGCTGCTAAGTCAAAAGCTGAAGAGAAATGATCTTTCCTTTTCTCTTCAGAAAAGAAAAAAAGGGAAAAAGCACCATTTCTTAAAAGAGGAGCCACTTACTTTCTAGAGTCCTCCTGGCATAGGGAACATTGATTGTTTTAGGAGAAAACGGCTCCATTACCAGCTGATTCCCATCAGCATAAGTGGTCTCTTTCAATGAGGGACTGTTTCCTGAGTGTGAGCAGCTTCAAGTTCCTGGTAAGCTCTACAACACATGCAAGTTTAAGCACTGCTCTTTGGAAATTGGTATGTAGAGTCTTTCAAAGTATGCTGGGAGATTTCCCAGACTTTGTAGTTTTATATAGTTTTATAGATGAGCAAAATGGGAAAAAAAAAAAAGGCGAGGGGGAGGGATTAGTTGGCAAAATTTTTATTTTCCCAAACAAACTGCATTTCCTCATCACCAAATCTCACAAATAGGAGGTATATTTTTATTCCACTAAGATAGATGAGATGCCATCTCAGCTTGAAGGACAGGTGTTGGCATGACAGGAGGTGACCTCTCAAGCATTTGCCCATTATTTTTTCTCATTCTGCTAGCTTAGGGCTCCATCATGAACTAGTATCAGTTCATGGATCTGCATTTGGGACCCACAGAGCAAGGAAACATTATCACTATCCATCTTGCTCTGCCTCTGCAGGCATGGCTATTTGTTCTGCCCTCATCAGGGGGACAGTTTGAGATTCATATACACAGGTGAATATAATTACCTCTCTCTGCTGGACACTAAGAACATGGGAGCTGCAGATCCCTTTGTTCACCACTATATCCTTAGTTCCCATCCCAGGGCTGATCAGTAAGTAATCGTTCTCCTAAGGAAGGAGGGCATGGCATGAATAATGGTTGATGTAATCATTTCTTTCCTGGACATCACGTCATTAAACTATTCAACCTCTTATCTCTCTTTTTCCCTCTGAGATAGTTCCTTCTGTCTCTGCCTGCTGCTCAAAAGTAGTGTGATCCTCCTTGAAAAGTTCAGGTTGCCCACAGACCCCATAAAAGATGAGACTGAAAACAAAATAGAAGAGGGAGAGTCAAGGAATAAACAGTGGCCAATGCTTGAAGAAAGGATGAATCACAAGATTCAATATAGGAATGACTCCTTAATAATCAGAGACAGATTTTGTTATATAAAAATCATGGTGCTTAAGAAAAATAAATCTCTCTGCTGCAGAAAATACCTTATGTCTTATGAATGGCAATTAAGATATTTAAACTCACCAATAGACATAAATATGACTAGTATCACAGTTATTTATAGAAGATAGGTGACTCTTTCTGCATCTCAAAGTAAATCACTGAGGAAAAAAAATTCTGACCTTGGCAGCTCCAACATATTATATAAATAAAGAGGTGGAAAAATAAAAGACATGAACTAGCCAAGAAACAGACTGTAGTGAGAATTCCCTGGGTTTCAGGTCTCAGCACAGCTGGCACTGAGTTCCACTCACAGTTCTACAGACCTTCCTGCTGAGCCCCTGAAGAACATTTGCATTCCTTCCTTTCCTCTCTGCTTCCCTCAGAGACAAACCCACTATGCACTCCTGAGAGCAGAGCCCACTAATCCCCTCAGCGTCCCTCTTCCCTTTCATCTTTCTTCTTTATAGGCTTCATGTCTATATTTGAAAATCATCTGTCTTTTCCATGTGTTTTCTTTCTGTGGTTCTGGGGATAAACTCAGAGTCCCATGAACAGCCGTCGAGTGCTCTACCGCCAAGCCACATCCCAGCACACATCTACCTATATGATGCTCAAAACTAAATTTATATTTACAAAGGAAGTAGAAACAGAAAAATCCAGACCAAAATATTTCCATCATTTTAAAAATCTCTTCTTTTTAAAGTGCTCTTAAAAGACTGCTTTTCCCCTCAATCCTTAGCACACTGGCAATTGTAAGTGTTCTAAGACTTTGATGACCCCCTAATTACCAAAGCCAGAGACCTTTTCTTTTTAGTCATTTCTCTCAGACTTTCAAGATGTCTGGAATTGTTGATCATGTCCTCTTTAGAGAATGTCTTTCACCCACCAAACCAATGCCATTAGACCACCACCATTAACTTCTCTGACGGGTCTGTTTCTTCACTCAATCTGCCCCAGCAGTTTTGGCAATTGCCCAAGATTTTTGAAAAACTTTGTTCACTTCATTGGTTTTACTTATTCCTTTTGGGCGGAAGACGTTCATGTCTCAGACATATGCCAAACTTTATGTTTACAGATAGAGACATGGATACGAACAGAGATATACATGCAGATGCTGATGTGGCTACAGATGTTGGTGCTAACACTTATCCTACAGGACTTTAAAATTCATATGCTTCTTTAATTTAGCTGCAAACAGTAGACCTGTGACTTCCTTAGTTCTATTCATTGCAAAGTGCTCCGGAGTCCTCTCCTGCCCCAGATCCAGCCACTCAGTTCCCACCCCTCCGTCATCCTTTAGTCCTTTCTATTCCTGAGTCACTCTCCACCGCCAAATAATTGTCACATCAGGCCATCTCCCTCATGTTCGCTATCAGCCTCCTAATGCAGGCCTGCACAGATGTAATTAATTTGCTCCCCTGGTCCTGTGTTCTTAACAATTTGTTTTCCCTGGAAAAAAGAAAAGAAAGCATGCTGAATGATCAATGGGAGAAGTCAACAGTCACACATTTTGTAACAAATAAAACAGCATTTATTCCATCCGGTGCAAAGCAACACCAATCAAACCTTTTATCTATTCTTTAGATTTTGTGTTAGTTAATTTAGGAATTTGAGTCACTTCAAGATGAGATTGTAATAACATGCAGAAAACATTCTGCAACACAAATATGGCTGACTAGCTATGTGACCTTAGACAAGGACTTGATTTCTAATTCCCTAGACCAAGAGAGATGAGGTGACTAAGATCCCTCAGCAAGTAAGAACCCTGGGGAGACTGGATTTAAGCACTCATCCTGATTTCCAGTGAAAAGTTATTGCTCTTTGCTTTGTCATAGTAACTTTTAAGTTCTCTAAGTCTAAGTGTGATACGAGGCTTGAATTCTAAAAGGAAGCCTGGAATTCTTTGGCCTTCATGTCCCACAGAAATGCCTACCTCTCTCATTAGCCTTGCCTGTCTGCTGGAGTAGCAGGTTTGGATCTCTGTACACAGAAAGCAATGAAACATCAAGACTGAGATCAATGTCTGTCTTCAGGGTGCTGTGACCACCAACACAAAGAGCAGGAAATGAACGGCACATGCAGTGACTCAGGGAGGGGAGGATTGTTGGTTCATCTTTGCCCTTGACAAAATAAAAGTGATTCCTAAATCAATTTCTTTAAAGATGTAGTATGATGAAAATCACTATCAAGAAAATGATAATTTTATAGAGACTGGCTATTTGACTCACTTTTCTCCTAGTCAGCCTAGACTCATCTTCCACCCCGTTATGTTCTCATGAGCATATGTTCTCATGCAGCCCCAGGTTGGAAGTTTGTGCTTGTGTGTGTGTGTGTGTGTGTGTGTGTGTGTGTGTGTGTGTGTGCGTGTTCTCACATGTGGAAAGGGTAGTAAAAAGGGTTTTTGTTGAATGAGGAGGCTACAATTCTGGTTGTGTGAGCCTCATTTCGGTGATATTTGGAATATCAATTTTAGCTTCAAATCCAACATTCTCTAATTTAACACTCAAAGCATTAAACCTCTTATGTTCTGTCTTCCTCGGTAGCATGTATTTGCCATCTACTCACTGCTTCTACTTGAGTGGTGGGAAATGAAGAGGATGTATTGACTGTCCTGTTCCTAGTTCATTCACTTTATAGGAATTCCATGAAACCTATATTGTTTCCATTTTACACTTGAAAAAACTGAGGTGTGCAGCTTTTAAGTAACTTTCCTACTTTCTCAACAGCAAAACAAGAATTAAAACCCCAGTGTGTTCGACTCCAAAGCTGGTGCATTCAACTGCTGAATTACAGCATCGCTATTGCTTACACCTGGGTGATTTCACAGTCCGGGTCTTGTTCTCCAGACCTGGCCAATGGTAGCTAGGCTGCAAGAGAGACTGGAGTAAGCACCTTGGTGATTTCAAACCCTAGCTTCCCATCTCTTGACAGTCAGCTAGTAAACAGCAATATCCTCCTTAACTACATTCACATAGAGGATGACACAGGGCCCAATCTCTCCATCTCTCAAATGGTCATCAAGTATTGGTTAGCTGATACCCAGGGCACTGACCTTCTCAGGACTGGTCTTTGCTTTTTCAGGTCTAAATTTATGTTACAAAATGCCTGGTGCTGCTACAGGAGCAAAGAGGTGTGGCCAGGCTTGGGTGCTGAGCTCTCCCAAGCAACCATAGGCAGCTCAGCACAAATGGACCTGTAAGCCAACATTAATTTCCTGTCTTCCATCTGAGGGCTCCTGATAAGCAGTTGTCTGGCTAAGCACCCAAGGCAGAATCAGGCTTGGTCTTAGCAAACTCCCCTCTGTTCCTCCCTGCCAGAGCTCTTCCCTCAAGCTGTGGTTGCCCAGAACTGAAGATACCGCCTGAAGACATTTTCAAACAGAAGCCCTCCTCTCTCTTCAGCTCTGCTACTGAATGCTCTGGGCATCTCTGCCAGTCTAGCCACACACCTCAGCAGAGATTCTCCATACATTGTTGAAAAATGTCTTCCCATAGCAGGCAGAGAAATGAAATTTCCCCTATTTCAATTATTTTCCTTTCTCAGGTATAGTATTGAAAACCAACCCTGTTCATAAAAAAAAAGAAATCTAAATTTTTTAAAATTTAATATTCACTCAATTAGTGAAGCTGAAGGTATTTGTGTAAATATGGGTATACAATGAGTCAATTGCTTTGCGGGAGGAAACAGTCATCGGGGAATTACCTCCCATCCTCCCACCCAGGTAAAAGTGAAAAGACAGGGCTGTGGAAGACTAGAATAAGAAGTGGGTTCTGGTAGAGAAGAATATGTATTAGTCTTAACAGCTGAATTGTGCATGGGCACTGGGAGCCCATGTTCTTAATGAGTTTATGCTCATTGGGCAAAATAGTTGTCCCAGTCTAGATTTGCATATGAAACCACTCTATATATTTTATTCCATCTTTTCGTTTACTTAAGCCTTGTAAATAAATTCAATCTTTTTTACCAGCCTGTCCTTTTCGCCTCCTTGGAAATAGCATGCTCAGAACTTTGCATAATCTTAAAGTAGCCATTGCAGTTGAAGAATGCAAACATCATCTGATGGTACAGCAGTGGAAACAAAACAAAACAATGTTGAACAGGAATGAGTCTGAATTATCCTTTACTCACGGGAAGCAGCAGGAACGTGGTTTGCAGTCCTGAACGTGCAGGACTCAGATTCCCTGCAACCTTAGCTAAAACATCACTAGCTCTTAGGGGCCATTTTATTAGCAAAGCCTACTCTGCCCCTCCCTTCAATCTGAAAACAAACTCAATCCTTTAACATGTACTCATAGCTCCAGAGGAACACTGAACAGTTGTTTGAGATACTATGTTTAAAAATAACTGCATTTCCTGTGCTTTACAGTGATTGATACACATTTCAGAATGGGGTAGGAGTGCAACTGAGACAGGAACCCTGAACTTCTATAGGGAGCAGTCACATGCAAGCAGACAAACAAACACAGGAGCCTCAAGCAGACCAGTTAAAAGACGAGCCAGCACTAGGATGACCAGCTGCTGAGGCAGGACTACCCTTGAGCCTCATGATATCTACACCCTAATACTTTAGCATGGTAAGGTTTCAGGGGTACGGTAATACAAGTCTGGAAACATTTGCACCCTGTGCAAAATGGTGCACACACATGGAAAGTTTCCTCTTCCTGGAATAAAAACACAGACATTCAAAGTCTTTGGGAGGAGAATTAATATTACCTGGCCCTGTAGAATGGAATGTGTCTGTCTGTTGGCGGCTCCTCTGTCTATGCAGTAACTTGCTGCACTTTACTTTGATAAACTTTCACAAACTTTCACTTTACTTCTGCTCTAGTCCATGTCTGATTTCTACCCAACATGAGACAAAGAACCCACTTAGCCAGTAACACATGGGTTTGGCTGTCAGTGTATGTGGGATGTACCTTTGTTGTAAAGATGCTAACATAGTTAAAACAATGAGTCCTCTTAAACCTTGGAGCTCTGGTGACTACCTGCCTAGAATATGGTGCTGAGGATGGTGAATTTTTCAAGAGCATACCATCCCATGTGACCTGGAAACAACTGCTAGTCCAAAGAGCACCTTGTGAGAGGAAACTGGAGTTTTGAACACGTCAAGGAAGGGGGGGTAGTGGTCAGGTGTTTTCCCCTGAAACTCACTTGGTGTCCTAACTCTTGGCAAGGTTCTCTTCTGCTACAGAAGATGAGGATGGCCCTACCCTGGAGGCTGAGGATGGTCAACAGAAAGTCTACAGCAATTGTTGAACAAGAAAACTTTCACTGTGGGCTGAGATGTCCTGCAGACTCTGTCCCTTCTTGGAAGTCACCCCTCACTCTTGGGAGAATTTGGAACGCTCGAAGTAAGGGCAGCCCTGGGAACAGTTTTGTGATTCAGCACAGATCAAGGAAGAGGGCTGAGTCCTAAAGGTAGGCTTTAACATACAGGTTCAAGTTAGGAGATCACTTGGTATATGGTCCCAAGTTGGTGGTTCTGTTTGGGGAAGGTCATGGAACCTTGAAGAAGTGTGGCCTTGCTGGAAGAAGCATGTCGGTGGGGTGGGCATTGAGAGCTCACAGCCTTGTCCGGTCCTACTGCCAGCTGCTCTCTCTACTTCCTACAGATGTGCGCTCTGCTCTCAGGTTTCTCTCCTGTTCCCTCTGTCACAATGCCTTCCCACCATGACAGACTCAGCCCTCAGCTCAAATAAACTCTTCCTTCTATAAGTTGCCTTGAGCATGTTTTATCACAGCAACAAAGAAGTAACTAATACTGTCCAGAAGTCCAATCCTAAGAGCCTTGCTCCTTTCCTCCCCATATCAGGCATCAGCCATGTTCTTTTACTGAAATAGATCATAACTGAGAATACTTCTCTACTTGAGAAAGTACCAGTGGCTGAACATACAGTGTGTAGGGAAGAAGCAAGCACAGTGAACTAGAAACAGACCCAGGTGTGAGGGGTCATCAGTGTCAGTTTAAGTTATCTTCGTGTTCCTTACTCAGGCCATGATGCACTACCAATGTCTTTTTCAACCCTGGAGTCACCTTTAAAATATTACTCAGATGGATGTTTGGGTGATAAATTTGAATGTGAGCTTGACTGAATCAACAGCTCACAGAAATTCTGGTTTTAAAGAATAAGAGACTGTAGAGTGTAGGATAGGACTCCTATATGGAACCTCATCCACCCATGGCTCAGGGACCATTGTGGAAGAGGGGGTAGAAATATTGTAAGAGCCAGGTTCATGAACACAGGGAAGCAGAGGCTTCCAGGCCACTGGAAGCTTGCACATGTGAACTTGTGGCAATGGTGTCATCGAGCACAGGACCCATGCCAACTCAATTAAACAAGGGTCCAAAGGGGAGGAGAGAAATGTTGGGGGCTGGCAGTAGACTGAGTACTATTCAAGACAGATTGCTGCTGGATGAGAGAGAGTATGACTTACATATGATCAGATCACTAGATGGGCTGACTAGCCTCCAGTGGACACATTTACACTGAAGGACACATTTGGGAACAAATGCCTGAAAGAATAGGACTTAACATGTATGGCTTAACATGTATAGAATACATGAGGCTCAGTGGGAGGATGGGGGGACGTGGATGGGGGAGGGGGTCTGGATTTGATTAAGAACAGTATGAAATTACAAAAGCTCAATATAAATATACATAAAAAGATCCTCATTGTATGGCTATGCCTTAGTGGTTGTAATCTGTGAAAGTTCTTCTCTGAAAGAGTGAGAATCAAGGACAGGACAGTGAGGACAGAGAGGATGACCATAGCAAAGGAGTTGCCTTCAGCTGCTAAAGGAGACAGCTGGAGGACATAGTGCAGAGCATCCTTTAAATAAGACCCATTTAGGATATACTCATTAATGTAGCTCCATTTGCTTAATTATTTGAAAACTATTAATAACCTCAAAGAAACGTGTCTCCTGTTAGCAAATGATTTAGTGCCTTAAGGAAGGTTTATGAGTTTTTGCTAGTTTCTGTGATCTGTCTTAATAAATTTAAGTGCACTGATTTGTTGAGTCCCCCCGTCTATAAAACCTTGCCTATTCTGAAAGTTTAAAGAGCCTTGCCGGGTATGAGTTGACTGACTTCATGGGGAGATATGAACATACATCGCATGCACAACTCAGTTCAAAAGAAAACTGACGACTCAAAATGCGGTGCAAATGACACATGAGATGAATGCTGGCCAAAGAAATGTATTAGGAAGTTCCTTCTGAAGTAAAGCTTGAAGAAAGACATGAGATGAATCAGAAAGACAGGATGACCGGTTTCCCTGAAAAGAAGGGAGCCAGGGGTTAAAGAAAAGGACTATTCTGGACCAGGAGAGAGGGGGGTAAATGCCTTCTGTTCTTCCCAGCACCTAGATTCTAATTCACTTCCCCAAACACACTTAAATAAGCAACACATGTGAAAATGTAGTTGTGACCACATGCTGTGTACAGGTGACCTCCCTTGGGTTGTGTCTATGATCTGATGGAGGTGATGTGTTCGATATGAAGATCAGTGGTTGGCTCTGGCCTCCTTGCTCCTATTTTCTCAGTTTGATTCTCCTGCTCATCACAAAATCACAGCCTGACCAGCTGCCCTTTTGTTAGCCTCAGGGTGCTGAGTAGATGCATTTATAAATGAATGAACCTGAAGCTCTAGGAAAGAAAAGAACAATTTCAATTTTAGGAGTCTACATAAGGTCATCCTAGATAATGAAGAATAAATAAAATCTCCATATATAACCCAGTCTATAATTATTCATTAGGTTCCCGTTCTGTTTTGGGCACTGTGCAGAAGAAGTTTGGAAGATTCACAAAAAGTTAAATAGGTCACAGGAATGAAAAGAGAAAAGCAATATCTTATTCATCTTTTTGTCTCACAGAACCAGGAAGATGGCTAGAAGTAGGCAAAAAGAGCAGAAGCTATGTAGAGAGACAATGGAGAGAGTGATACCCAACTCTGTTTCATACCATAGACCAGAGCTATCCAATGGAAATATAGGATGAGCTATGTATATATTTTACTACATGCACAGCTTTAAAAAATCGTACCATTTTTTTAAAAATAAAAAATATAAGCAGTGAAAATACTCTGACCTTTAAAAAGCCCCATGTAGGAAAAATACTAGCATTTCAACCTACGTTCTAGCTGCATTTCAAGTGCTCAGAAGCCCCTTGATGCTAGTGGCCACCAGAACGGGACAGAACAGCTATGAGTGGTGACTGGTTCCTTTCACTGGAATATTCAGTAAAAGTGATTAATTAAGAAAGTTTAGTGTGAATTGCAATGGAGCCACAAGGGGCTCCTGAAGCCAACCTTTCCAGGCCAGCAGGGGGCGCTATGGGGAAAAGAAGGCTTAGGACCAGCATGAGCATGAGCCAGGACGAAGGACTGATTGATCCAGGTGTGTATAGAGATGGCCAGAGAGCAAGATTCAAGAAGGAAATCTTGGATCTACAAGAGCCTGAGCTACCAGGCTTCAGTACTCAGATTACCTCCTGTACTCAGATTACCTCCTGCATGAAGGAGGAAGTGCTGAGGTAGCTCCCATCCCATCACACTGCCTCTGGCCTTCTTACTGGGTGATTGTGAAGGGTTGGGATGTGTCCCCATTACACTGGTTCTGGCCTCCGGAGGCAAGTCCTCATCACATTACCTCTGGCCTCCTCACTAGGTGACTATGAAGGGCTGGGATATGTCCCCATTACACTGGTTCTGGCCTCCTGGGGCAGGTCCCCATTACATAGCCTCTAATCCCCTCACTGGGTGACTGTGAAGGGCTGGGATGTATACCCATTACACTGGTTCTGGCCTCCCCATCACATTGCATCGAACCCCCTGACTGAATGACTGTGATGGGAAGGACAAACCTTCAGGCTGTTTGTTGCCTTTCTACCCCAGCCGGCTTGTATGGAAAGGAAGCAGTCTGCTCTTTTCTGGTTCAGCTCTCCCTCTACACTTCCAGGAAAGACAAAGACTGAGAAGTTCAGGTAAATTCTAAGCATTTCATGGTGAGTCAGTAACTGGAAAAGCAGTTTCTTGTGGTAAATTAAAGAGTTAAAGGTGTGAACCACTGTGATGAATTCTTTTTAAATCTGTCACTCTTAGACTGAGGTTGGCTGAGAAAGCGCAGCACTGAGATGCTGTTGGCAGACTCCTAGCCCATTTCCCTGCTACCACTCTGTCTTTCTCAGCTTTTGCTTCCTGAAGACCAGAGAAGTTATACTGGGGCCATCTCACCATAAGCCAACCCAAGGTCAAGTGGCCTGGCCCAACATCTAAGCATTAGGAAAACGTTGTAGTTTATGAGGCCTTCATTCTACCGAAGTGGCATCTTCTAAGAAGCAGAGTATTTTGTGAGAGGCCCCTGTCTCTGCTAGGAACTGGAAGGAAGCAATGAAAGCTAGAGTCAACAGGCAAGGGAAGGAAGAAGAGTCTCAGGATCCCTAACAATAAAGTCATTGACACCTTTTTAAACCAATGATGCTGACTGAGGCTCTACCTTAATCAATTATGTCAGAATCTTGGATAGAGCTTAAAGCACCGCCATTGTTTTCAAATTTACTAGGTGATTCCTATGAACAGGAAGAGTTCATAGGACAACTGCATTTGGGGTTTAGATCAGAATCATGGAAATTAAGAGTATACATTGGCCCAACCTTGTCCCTTAAATAATTTCTCTCCAGATCTTGAGAGGTTGAAAACCTAAGAAAGGAACAATTCCCTGGTATAGGCCCATTGTGATTCACTATGCTCATGTGACGTCCTAGAAAGGTAACCGTTGCAGACATGTGGGGCATGAGACATGCCTGAGCTGAGGGCATTGTCATAAAGGCTAGGAAGCACTGTCACAATTTAGACAAGATACGGGGATTCTACACAGGATTAGAAGATGGTGATGTTTGCTTTTGTTGAAATAAATGTGCAGAAACTAATGGATGAAGCTGATACTATTTGCCTCTCTGTCTTAGAGGATGTACACTGATTTAGGAAACTTCCACGGAAGAGATGAGGCAAAGACAGTTCCGGACTTCTTTGCATATTGCATACTTTGGTATGAAGATAGTCATGCTCATTTGCATAGTTTTATTGATCAGAAGGTAGGGTTGGTATTGTTCTTTATTGATAGTTAAGGAAAGTGATCCATGGACAGTGGAGATGGACCAGGTGGCTGGCTGAAGTCATATGGCTCATTAAAGCATCAGGCCTGACACATAGTCATTACTGTTTAATAATCTTTGGTCATTTCAAAATTCTGAGGATTCTCAGAGTCTACTACCTCACCCCGCCCCCAATCAGGTAACTATAGAGCATCCCAGGTCTTCACAGGCTCTGTGAGGATTGACACCCATTTCCCCTTGGGTTAGTTGGACAAGACCATCCAGTCCCTGTGAAGGGGCCTAAGGGCTTTTAAAAGACGATAAGACCAGAAGTTGGCACAGCAAGCCTGCCCTCAGTACTTTGGCTTCCAGAATATTTCCTTCCAAACCTGCTAAGAACATTTGCTGTCAGTAGCTCCACTTACTCTTGTGAAAAAGGTTGCCCTTGGATGACTCACTCCCACCCCCATCCCCACCTAAGGAGACTCAGGAAAATCTACGGAAGAAATATTTCAAGGTTCAGTCTCCACAGTAGCTCTGCCCTCATCCCACATTCAGGTGTGGGGCCTGAACAGCTCTGGAGGCAGGCATCTAAAGAGCAATGCGAAGAGTCAATACAGCACAGTTCAGTGAGAAGGGGAAAGTGCTAGAGGAGAGAGAAGAGCCTCAGGGGCAGAGATGGGTGCCTGTAATTCCGATCACCCAGGACCTCTGCTTGAGCCACACAGTGACTTTGCCTGAAGTAAATGAACAGATGATAATTAAAAAAGAGCCACTTGACTGTGCCCTGAATGGATCATCAGAAAGAGGCTAGCTGGATCCTTCAGAATGCTCTATGATGACTGCAGTTCTGAGTGAAGAACCATTGGGTATGGAGCACGGCCCTCCACATCAGCCACGGCAATGTAGTTGAGGTGGGGTGGCCGCACACACCAGCACCAAGGACACCTGGGTGTGAAGTGGGAGTGCAGCAGGAGGTGTCACTACAGGCCCACAAAGAGAAGAGTAGGAAGCAACAGACACACCCAAACCAAGACATCAACTCTATAGAATCCTTGGCCAGCTTGATTTGGTTTCCTGAATTCTCAGGAAGAATGTCAAGAGAGTTTCCACTCCTACTGGGTAGTTAAGGCACAGCTTAAGAAAGGTCTGCTGGGCTATTATTGGGACTACTTTCAGCCACATTCCTAAGGAGTGAGAAATAGCAGCTAACAATGTGCCCTCTCCCAGGGACACTGGAGTTGTAATTAAGTCTCAGCTCCCAAACCAGAGCTGTGTCAGACAGCATTTGAGATGTTCAGTGAGTGCCTTGAGCAATAGGATTTTTGTGCAAGGCCATTTCCCAAGTTTTTAAGAGTTGTCAGCTCTGTTTGCACATAGCACCACAGTACCTGGAGCCACACATAACTCAGTGTACAAGATACAAATCATGTAAAATGTCTGGCTCGGCCACTGTCCAGCTGAGCCACCAAGTGGCAAGTTTAGGCCTTGTTTTATGTTCTCAGTGTTGCTGTTGATCTTTTAGTTTTTGTTTGCTTGCTTTTAATACTCCTCTGAGAATATGTTTTAGCCTCTAAGATCACAATAACTAACATATGATCCTTGGGGCATTTCGGGCTGAAGAAGACGACACACAAGGAGTTGGCTGCAACATCACTGTCCTGGCCAGGTGTTTCCTAGTGTCAGGGATGAGCTGTACTTGGTGCAGACCTCAGAGCCCCTATAGCCCAGCAACCAGACACCCATTACCAGTGTGATCTGAACCCTTATCCTGCTATCCTCTCAACGAAGATGCTGCTGGGGTCCCTGAAGGATATAGCTACGCAGCAAAGCCAGCATCTATGTCCTCTGATAGTCGTCTGACGGGCCCTAAGGTGACAGAATGCCTCCCTCTGCCTCTCCCTGACTGTTCCCCACACCACCCCTCTGGATTTCCCGGAAGATTGTTCAGTCACAGTACCTTAAGCTACTCTGGAAGGATTTTCCAAAGCTGCTCTGGTAGCCCTACCTTCCCAGCAGCCACAGAATCTGAGCACCAATTGAGCAACATTAATGAAACACCCAGCTTCAGCATTCACTCTCCACTGCTTTTCCAAAATGCTCACAGCAAAGTTCAGGTGGTTCTTTTGAAGTGCACACACATACACACACACACACACACACACACACACACACACACACAAATACCACACATATACAAACCTCCCACCCTGTGGCAGGCCTGAATGTGAGAAACAAGCTCACTCTGGATGTGCGATCTACAGTCTGTGAAGGCACAGTGGTGGATTACTCAAGAGGATGGCCTTACGGTTTTATAAACTATTTATTAGGCCCGTCCTGGAGAGCGACATCAATATGACCACTGGTGAAGCAAAGCAGAAGCTATAAAAATATCATCTATCCCAAACAAGCCTCATAATCAAACAAAGCCCTGTGCTGGCTAGGACAGGTTGTGTTCTGACATGTAAGGGCCCTTTCCATCTTTAAAACAGACCATTAAAACACCAGAGCACTTTGGCTCACAGAAGTCTAAATCAAAAAGGAGGGGGAAAACAGAGAGCTCTTTTCTCCAAGAGTAATAATGCCTTTTTCAGCTTCTGGAAAAGCTTGTTGCAACAGAGATGTGATATTGCTTTTCTCATTGTGGCTTTTCAGTTTCTTTCTAACACCCTGAAAATCTGCTAGAAGTTCAAAATGTCCTTTTCCTTCATTCTTTCCTCCCTCCCCTTCAGAATCCCTTTCTCTTCACTCACATATTCACAACAACCTGCTTGTGATTCCTTCAGTTATTATTTCAGGGTCCCCCACACCCTGAGCAAATAAGAAAATAGAATTTCATATATTTTTCAGAAGGGAAGTCATAATAATAACAATAGTAACCTGAATTAGAATGCTATCATCCCAGAGCTGTGCTTCACTCTCCAGAGGAGACTAGGAAACAGGTCCACACACTGCTGGAGGTCACTAAGATCAACATTTCCAGCCAGTGCCCCTCCAACTGGCTCCAAACATGACTTAATAACGAGAATCGAGACATCCTTGTATTTCTACCTTATTGCATCTGCTTGTGTGAGATAATATGTAGACTCCTGGAAATATGTGACACCAGGTGAAAGAGCTGCAGAGAGCTATATAAGGATGCTGAATCTCTCTCTCTACCACCTGGCACACTGCTTCTGGCTCTTAGGCATGATGGTAGAAATCAATCTGAAGCTCAAATTTGTACATGAGGATGCTCTGGTCTGGACTACAGGCTAAGGAAGGAGGCCTCTGTGACACGGTATGAGCCAAAGAAAATAAGCAGGGGAGAGAGGCTGCAGAGAGGGACACCCCACTCCAAGTCGTCATGTCACGACTCTCTGGCTATAAAGAAGTCTAAAACCAACTTCGTGGTGTAGGCCTGTAATCCCAGCTACTCAGGGAACCAAAGCAAGAGGACTGCAAGTGCAAAGGCTTGCCTGAGCCATAGATTCAATTTGAGGTCAGCCTGGCATCTCAAAATAAGATGTGACAAAAGGACTGGGGATAGAGTTCCATGGTACAGTGCTTGTTTTGCAGGTTCAAGGTCCTGGGTTCAATCCTTACCACCAAGATAAAAAGGGGAGATGGAGGACACAGAAATGTACATGTAAATAAGCCACAGGTAGCTGGATGGTTCCATACCCAGTCAGGGAGCTGTTTTCTATGACTTTTTGGTTGGTTTTAGATAATAATTTAGATGTGGCCAGGGGAAAAAAAAAAGAAATGGAGCAATTGGACCCTGGAAAACCTACAATGAAACAGACACCATCCCAAGCTCTTTCCCTAAGCTTCCCCACCCCTCACCTTCAGTTATGATTTCCTTGTGCTGGCCTGGAGACACATACCCTCTGTTACAGAGGACAGGAAGAAGAACATCTCATTTTTGTTTATTGACAAAACACTTCTGATTTGAAAAGTTTAAAACCAGAAAGCTGATTGTTTCAGAACTCAGGAAAAATAGTAGGTGCTCGTCCTAAGGTAGGAGGGCAGGTCACTCTTAGAACCTGAGACTCTGCATACATTTCACAGCAAAAGTTGCCTACTTGGTGATAAGTAACCAAACTCTTAAGGTCTGTCCTTCACATCTCAGCCCTGCATGTACAAAGGAGAATCAAACAAATTGCAAAGCCTAAGAAGAGCTGAGTTTTGGCTTCAACCTCAGTGTCCACTGTTAGCATCTCAGTTAAGTCAGATAAACTGGCTGGTTCCTACTTACCCCAAAGTTCAAAGCTGAGACACAATACCCTTCAGCAATCATGAAATCTGATTGTAAGAGAAGCCCACACAGTGCAGCCAGCAGCCAGGGTGTCCCTAAGAGTTTGAGAAAGTCAGTGGGGAATTGGATGAAGAGACTGATCTCATTGGGAGCTGTATCCCTATAGCCTAAAAAAATCCAGATGGTTTATGAGGGAGAAAATATTAGAGCAAGTCTTTCACGTTCATATTCTGCTCAATAGCACAGCTGGATTTTCTATGAGAGAGGAGTTAGGGAAATCTCAGTGCGAGTTGCTAGCAGTGAAAATGATATGATTTTCTGGAGAGTGGTAGTGAGGCACCACCCTCCCTGGAAAAGCCATCACCATGGTTCCATGTGGTACTGTAGCTCCAGCCCACCGAGAGGGATTTTCATCAGTGACAACAGCATGAAGCAGTTCTGTGGAAGCAAATGGGCACACACAGAAGCCACATTCACACATCTGCTAGGAGACAATCATGCCCACAGCCTGAGCAGATGAAAGGTCCCTGCTCATCAAGGCTCCAGGCTGGGGGCAGGGATGGCAATGCAATACCAAGTAGACATCCTGCCACCCCTGGGCAACATTTGTCTTGCTTGTCTTTCAGCTTCAGCTACCTCTTCTCCCTCTCATTCTTTCTTGTTTGGAGTGTTAGCCTCAACTAGAAGGGTAAGCCATCTGATCCACATCCACATCTTAACAGACATATCAAATACCTCACATGCCATGGCAACCGCAGTGTAGTTCCATGGACACAAACTAGACATGAGTTAGAGGGATGTCACTCCAAATACGATGGGGAATTAATATGAATAAAACATGTTTCGAGGACAAAGGTTTTACAAATAAAAAGTTTCAAACCTACCTTCTTCCATGGGAGAGATATTTTGAT
>NW_008356058.1:2565614-2582439 GCF_000622305.1 Nannospalax galili
AGTTCTTAAGCCTTGCCAGATCTCCAGTTGCTCTCTGCGTTCTTTGCCAACTTGAAGATGTGAGAGCTTAGCTTCTGCTCCTAATCCAGCCACCTCTGCTGCCATGCCTCCCCACCATGATGGACTCTTGCTCCTTTGGAACCGTAAGCTAAATAAATTCCTCCTTTTATAAGCTCCCTTGGTCATGGTGTTTCTATCACAGCAACAGAAAAGTAACTGATACAATTACTAAGTGTCTTCACTTTGCCAACTTGAAGATGTGAGAGCTTAGCTTCTGCTCCTAATCCAGCCACCTCTGCTGCCATGCCTCCCCACCATGATGGACTCTTGCTCCTTTGGAACCGTAAGCTAAATAAATTCCTCCTTTTATAAGCTCCCTTGGTCATGGTGTTTCTATCACAGCAACAGAAAAGTAACTGATACAATTACTAAGTGTCTTCAGTGAAAACCATGCATTTTAAGGGACCCTACTGGGTTATTTCATCCTTGCCTTTCATTGCCTTTGAGCATCTTATAACTCTGGAAATTATAGATAATTGATAGCAATGAGAAATAGTTTTTGTCTAGAGACATACAAAGAAATTCTGTCTGGTCCAGGGTTCGTGGTTTTCCTAAAACTTTTCTAAGGAAAAAAATCCAGTGGTGTGTCCACTTGTGAACACACGTCAATATCTTCCTCTTCTGTGTATGTTTGCATTTCTCTGCTTTACAATCTAAAACATTTTACATGAATTAAGTACTTAATATTTCTTCATTTGTTATGTGTACTAAAATCCTGATTGTATGTCTTCTAAAAATTAACTGTTAGCAAGTGAAGACAGATAGTCCATTTATGTAGCCTAATGAAGAAGGTAAAAGTCAACTCCAAATGGATCAAAGACCTCAATGTGAAACTGGAAACCCTGAAATGATTAGAAAAAAATATTGGCAGTAACTTACAAGATATAGGTGTAGGAAAGGATTTTCTAAATCTGAGAGAAATTGCTTAGGAATTAAAGTCAGCAATCAACAAGTGGGACCTCATTAGAGTAAAAAGTTTCTGTACAGCAAAAGAAACAATCAAAAAAGTGAAGAAAAAACCCACAGAATGGAAAAATATCTTCACCAGGGACACATCTGACAGAGGTTTAGCATCGGGAATATATAAAGAATTCAAAAAACAAAGAATCGAGAAACAAATGATCCAATAAAGGATGGGCTAAAAATCTAACAAAGAGTTCCCAAAGGAAGAAACAAAGGTGGCTAAGAAACATCTCAAAAAGTGCTCAACCTTGTTAGTAATTAGGGAAATGCAAATTAAAACCACCCTAAGGTATCACCTTACCCCAATCAGACTGGCTAGGATCAAGAGAACAAATGATACCAAGTGCTGGCGAGGATGTGGAGAAAGGGGAACGCTCATTCACTGCTGGTGGGATTGCAAACTCAAGCAGCCTCTATGGAAAACAGTGTGGAGAGCTCTTAAAAACCCAAAAATTGAACCTACCATATGACCCGGTTATAGCACTCCTTGGCTTATACCCAAAGGACTCATCCTATTGTACAAAGACTCATCCTATTGTATAAGGACTCATCCTATTGTACAGACACTTTTACAACGATGTTTGTTGCTGCTCTTTTTACAATAGCTAAGAAATGGAAGCAACCTACATGCCCCTCAACTGACAAGTGGTCACAAAAATGTGGTATATTTACACAATGGAGTTCTATTCATCAGTAAAGAAAGATGAAATAATGAAATTTGCAGGCAAATGGATGGATCTAGAAACTGTTATACTGAGTGAAGTAACACAGACTCAGGGAAACAAACGACATATGTTGTCCCTCATATGTGGCTCCTAGCACCAAATCCTTTTAAATTCCAGGTCCTTTTAATAAGGTGATGCTATACAGCAGTCTCTTCTATATGAAATAACTACCAATATCATGACTTCAGCTGAGCCTTGATTGCTTAACATCATCACAACTGGGCTTGTTGACAGTTGTGCTCATTCATTAAAAGAAGGCCAAGCAGGGTCATTGGACCCACACTGGAGTATCCAGCCACTCTTCCCAGCCAACTGTATGTAATTTGACCCTAATAACACATAGCCTCCTGATACGGGGAGGGCAAAAGTATACAGTCTGTGAAAGGCTAGGAAGAGAAGGCATGGCCCATGCTGGGTAAAGGCTATCCAGTGTGCAAAACCTCAGGTCATACATACACCTCGGCCACACCTCAGTTTTCTTGGTAAGTAAGCTCAATAAATTCATTGGTTCCTCAGTAAAACTTTAATCAAACATTGGCTTGACACTAGAACCTTAAAAGGGAATTAGCATCCCCAGGAAAAGAAATTTTACAACAGTAGGAAAATTTTCTTTGTTAATGCTATTATGTCTCATAATTATTTAAAAAAAAAAGAAAAGAAAATGAGAATGTAAAAGGTGTTAAAAGGATATGGGAATGGAGATATTTTCTAAAACAGAAAAAAAATGAGAAAGCCTAAGCAAGTGATAGAAGTCTGTGTAGGTTTGTTATGATATATAAAGGATGAGACAAAAATAATATACACATAATCTTAAATTTGCTATCGTCATAATATAGTCAACTAGTTTAAGGAACAAAGCATATATCTAGTCAAAGTTTATCTGAGAATATTTGCTTTTTTATGCAAGCCTTATCTACAAAGCACATGATAATTAAAAGTACCAGACTGGTAGAACTAAACTTACCGGATTTTAACAGCCATAGTTTGAGGCCTATACTAATATGGTCAGAGGGACTTAAAGGTCAGTTTTTGCCCCTTGCCCTCCAAGGTCGACCAGGTTCCAAGAGACTATGGAACATCTCTCAAAATGTCCTGTAAATGTGGTGAATCACCTGTCCTCTTGTTCAGGGAGGACATGGAGGCCCGACGAGATGGACTTGAACCAGTGTCCAGTCTACAAAGAGGAGGGTCAACTCAGGAAACATCTCATTCATGCTTCCAAGTGAAGCCAGACATGGTTGAGCAGGACCTTTGACTTATCTTCACATGCATGGAACTGTTAAAGAAAGGAGCCACGAGCTCCTCTGAAGCCCATGTGACCCCTGAGGAACAGATCCTCAAACGACCTTAAGAATAAAAATAAATTGGCTTACCTGGTCCAACTGTATGGCCTTAAACACCCAAAAGGAATGTATAACCAAAGATTAAAGGGGCCAATATAATTTCTTAAGAGTCCATATTTGAGGTCTTTGGTCAATGTCATCTCCTAAGCAACTCACTAAAAACCCAGTGACAGCCAGGCATGGTGGCACACACCTTTAATCCCAGCACTTGGGAGACAGAGGCAGGTGGATCTCTGTGCGTTCAAGGCCAGCCTGGTCTACATAGTGATTTCCAAGACAGCTGGGGGCTACAGGGAGACCCTGTCTCAAGAATTGCCCCCCAAAAATGACTTTGTTCCTAACCAGAAAATGCTGCTCAGATGTATGAATTCAAATCTTGGTCTCCAATACTGTAGCCCCCACCTGTAGCTAAGGGAGACAACCAGCTATTGCTCTAAAATGATGGATAAATTTGTTTTCTCCCCCTATCTAGGAGCCTTTGAGAGGGAACTGACACTGATTCTAACCACTCCAACAGCTATCAAAATACCTGAAAGCAAATCCTGAATCCATCACTCTCGAGTCCAGTCTTGGGAGACAAAAGAAAAATGGGGAAGAACCCAATAGAGGGATGCCTTTGGAAGCCCTTGTCAAAAAATTCCAATGGACTTATGTGAACATTTAAAAATTGCCATGTTCTGACTTTTTTCTAGCTCCCTGTCTAGAACTTATAATGTTAATTACTCTTGGCTTTACTTCTCCTTCACATCTCCTAGTCACTATTCAAGGACTTTCTTTTCCCCCTAGAGATAAAAGCTATGCAATTTGGGAGTCTTTTAGATAGACCCACTGAAGGGTTACTCCAATTGCCTCCCCCTGCATCCCTGTTCAGCATGGAAGAAGCCAGAGCGGTCTGGGTCCTGATTCCCTATTGACAATTTTGGTAACCTCTTCAGAGGATGCTGTGATAAGAATAGGAAGTAGGAATTGGATAGGCAGTTAGGGTGAAAAGACCCTAAAGAAAAGTAGCCAGTTTCTTGGCTAAAACTCACAATGTCCTTGGGCCTCTTAGCAGCATGCTGTGTTCCGAAGGCCAAAAATGTCAAAAGTATTTGGGAGCTTGTATCTAATCCTTAAAAGATTTTAGGGTTACCTCTTCAGAGGAGGCAATGTTAGAGTAGCTGAATGCCCCATAAAAATAAATAGATCAAAGAAGAAATAGTACATGAAGTTATTAGAAAAAAGTGATGGGGAGATATGGGAGGAGTTGGAGGAGAGGGAGTGGGCATGGATTTGATAAAAAAAAACCTTATATATGTATGAAATTCTCAATAAATTATTTATGTAAATAAAAAAACAAATTTAGACAGACAAAAACCAAGCATAGAACTGTGGAAATGAACAGGAAGCCACAATCTTAGTCAAAGAACTATTGGCAGCTGATTACTGCTGGGTAAGGAAGAGCTGATCTTCCTGAAGGGAGAGACTAGATAGGCTGACTAAACCCTGATGAATGAACTTGTACTGAGGGACATCTCGGGACATTAACTTTACATAATAGGCCTTAATACAAATGATGGAATGAATGAATTCTAGTAGGGATGGAGTATGTGAAGGTGCCAAAGGGAAAGGGGGAAGGGAGATATAAAAATGCTATATACATTTTTGAAGCTCCTTCAAAACTACAGGAGTAAATCTGTATTTCTGCTAGTCAAACAACAACAAAAATCCAAGAAGGTAACTTATACACACACTGCCATGGGATGTAAAATATATCAGTGAATGAAGCAGAATCTAGAGGATACAGGATGTGCCCTGTGTATATCAGAACGACAAAGTTTACTTTAGCCATATCAGGCTAGCCTCTCATCAGTTCGGCAACGAGGAGACTTCTACTGTTACTACTCAAGACACACTACAATGACATCTGCATTTTATACAGACGAAGGTCAGCAGTAAACTATTTATTACAATGTCATATTTTCTTCCAAGTGCAGATCCAGTGATTGTCAGCCAGCCCATGGTCAGTCTTCCCAACTACCTGAGTTAAAAAAAAAATCCCTTCAGGGTCTGTACAGTGAGGCTCAGGATTCTTGAGGCCTGCTCAACAATCCAATAAAAATTTTGATCCTAGCATAGATGGCACAGTTCTGCAGTAACTTTTACATGGTGATACTTCGATGTGCCAAAAGTTACAGACACAAAGAAAATGTATAATCTCAGCCCAGAAGGGCGATATCCACTGTTCCTCCAAGATCTGCTTTCATGACGTTCTTCAGTTATACACACTCACATATATATGATGAATGTCTCAATTTGGGAATATATCAATTGACTTTTCTCAGTCCCAACCATGTACCCAAATGATATATTAAAATAATACATATACTTAAGCTTTTTTCTCTTCTTTTGTAAAAAATGCAGAAATCATTTGCAATGACATTTGTGAAAATTAAATTCTTGCAATTCATCTAGATATTTTATGCAGTTCACTTTAAGCCAGTCAATTAATGCATGGGAACCCATATAGTGAGCTGACATACAGAGGTAAAATACCAATTGTCTTCTGATATTCAGGAACCAGAAGTTTCTCCTAATGTTACCACTGGCTGGGACCCAGCACTGGCCTCCTTTCTCCAGGACCCAATGCACACCCACCAACCCTGAGAAGCATACCTTCGAGTCCATCCCCCACTGTGTTGCATGAGCCCAGGGATGGAACAGAAGCACTAGGGCAGTAGGGCAGGATGAATAGCCAATGGTCAAAGCTTTTCTTCCCGTGAGACTGAGAACTGGGAGGCCTCCAGGCTCTCTCTTGAAGAAGCTCAAAACAATAATCAAATATCACTTACCTAGAGAAAGAAAAGTGGACAAAGAAAAAGGAGAGTTAGGAACTCGTCACAACCACATTCAATCCATGGAGATGATCTATTTTGAGCAGAGGAAATTCAATGCAATTCAACTTCTCCAGTCTCTCCAAGGAAGATTCAGGTTTTAAATATTCCGGGTAAAGGTCAGTTGGAGAAATGCCATATTGTTGCAATGGCCACACAACCTGTCCACTGTTGCTTTCTGTCCTGTTCTCATGTTCTTACACAGTTGCATTTAGCTACTAAAACATGGGCCTCTTAAGAGGAAACTGACTGGGGAGTCAGTTATGTGCCAGGCAGAGAGGAAAAATGTGTAGAACCAGCTGCCTTAATGATTATGGAGGCTCTGTCGCTATGTGGTTCAGATGCTGTGAAGATTGAACTAATAAAAAGGAAATGAGAGAACTGTCATCAGAGATTACATGGTATTTATTCCAAAATCTGTTCATTATAGAAATTTGCAAGACAAATGGCTTTTCATCCAGGAATGGGGGCACTTTTCTCCTGCTGCATGCATGGCTTGCATGAGTTGCACCAGCTTGTCTAATCTCTCTCTCTCTCTCTCTCTCTCTCTCTCTCTCTCTCTCTCCCTGATCTCTTTTTCTCTCTATTCTTCTCTTCTCTCCCTTGCCCCCTCTCATTTTTTATCATATATGTCTGCCTCTGAATCCCAATAAAATTCTTAAAAATACTCATTAGGAGGTCAGTAGAAACAAGGGAAATTCATGGTACTCTCCATGCCTTACAAAGGGCTCTGGGAGGCTCTGTGCCCTCAGATTCCCACAGCAGCATTTTCCTGTGCATGGAGCGGGTGTTATCCCTCTCCCTCTCCTCATTCTTCATTATCCACACTCTTTTTTTGAAAATAAATAACTTGAAGAGGGTTAATTATTGTTATTAATCAGCATTATTACTCAGCTTGCCCAAATCGTATTTTTTCTCCATTTTTTTAGTTCTTTGAGAGTTTCTACTATGTATTTTGATTATATTAAAGCCCCCTACCCCATATCCTCCATGATCCACCCTGTCTTCCCTACCCACCCAACTCTGTGTTTTCTTGAGTCTAATTTGTGCTGCCCATATATACTCTTGGGTGTGTGCTGCCTAGTAGTATTATTCTTCAGCTAAACAGAGACAGTATTAAACAACTCCAAATCACTTATGTCTTTACCTAGAGATTAGTGCATCTCTCAGCCCTTATCAGAGAAGTTTCTTTTGGCCGTAGATATTGATGAACACGGACCCACAACTGCTGGAGGTGCAGAAATGGGACTAAAGTTCTCAGCCCAAACCACTCTCTTGATGAATTCACCTCTCTCTCTCTCTCTCTCTCTCTCTCTCTCTCTCTCTCTCCCTCCCTCCCTCATCTCATCTCATCTCATCTCATCTCAGACACAGCATAAGATTAGGCAGAAGAAAGATAAAATAGAGAACCAGAGAAGGGCAAAGAGAGGAAATGAACAAATTGAAGCAGAAGACATAGAAAAATAAACAAGAAAGTAAAAGATAAAGGTAACCCAAGAGTGGAAGCAAATTCTTACTACATAAATCCATGCAAATAAAGGTGGCACAGAGAAGCGCCACACACAGGAAAGTCCACTGTTGATCCCTTAACTCCAGTGATGGAAGAAAATCTGAGCAGAGTAACAGGCTTCACCCCAGCAATGGCTCCTCCTGGCTTATCTGCCTGAATGTGAATGATATTGGTCAGGGGAGTAGTTGTGTCATAGAAATGTCATTCTATAGGAAAAAATGGTCTGAAAGAACATCTTCTGGCTGTGCTTTAATCCCCCAGAAATGATGAATGGTTAATTCCTGGCCTACTCATCTCCAACAAATTATTTGTCATTTTGTTGTATCCCAGTAATTCTAATGACATCTTGCATCTTGGCTCTCTTCCCGGGAAATTCCAAGAGTCTGAAGTTTACCTGACATCTGCATTGTGTGCCAGAGGACTTGTGTGATAACAAATGCAGCCATAATAAATAATATAAAACAAACCGTGCATCAGAGGCCCTGACACATTAGAAAGAAGAACCTGTCAGTGTTCACACATGTCTGCATGCTCCTCAGTGCCCCAGCCTCAACTTGACTGGAAGGAGTTCTTAGAGCCATATCAGCAGAAGTAAAATGAAAGGGAACTCAGGGTAGTATCATGGGATCATCAGGTTTGTTGCCCTTTATTGGAAGGTAATTATAGCCTTACTCAATTTATGACACAGAATGTACCTAATCCCCTCATAAATGCTTCTTATTCACCACCCAGCACTTTCTGACGCTGGTGGCCAAATGAATGGTGGCTGTTTCTACCTGGGTGACGGCAAGACTGTTAATTGTAACACTCCATGAAACTTAATTATGCAAAGCAGAGAGGCAACTCCGGAGCTATTAATCAGAGGTTTGATTCAGAAGTAATTTGTTGTTGGGACCCAAGGAGCTGTTCTTCTAGTCTCTTCCACTGTGATGCACTAATGGTTAATCTCCTGCTTTAATGGAAAGCTGCTGGGGTTGGAGTTAGAGCTGGATGGTGACAAAGCCGCTTATGAACGTCACCTTGCTTATTAAGGGACAGATATTCATTTTCTTTTACTTAAGTCACCTTTAATTACAGCACCATAGTCTAATATCATTCATGGGGGGAAAGTAGCCAATTGCTTATTTTCCAACTGCATAAAGGCAGAGCAAGATGCACTGGATAGATTATAGAAAGCCAGTGAATACAATGGAGGTAAGTTGAAACATGTCTGAAGTTTACAGGAAAAATCACCTCTAAACATCTTTAGAAAGAGCACACTAAATATAGCTTTCTAAAGGTGCTGAGCTGAGTATTAGCTTCTAAATGGATAAAGGGTGAAATGATTAGAATGGTCCAGATGTCACCCAAGGAGTCCCTTGTACTTTTGTGAAAGGAGAGCTAAGGGAAGAGGAGTGGAAACAAAACATGGCCAACAGGGGAAAAATATAAATTCTGCCACCCTGCCACTACTGTTACTGTTGCTGCAGACCTGCAGGAGAGCCTTGGAGTCCTTAACCAGATCTGCTTTTCAAAAAAATCATTGCAAATGTCCTGGACATTATGCCTTGTGCCCATTAAATCCCGGCGTCACAGAGACACTCATGGCATGCCCTTTATTTCAATGAGTGTGCCAGCTTCCTATAAGTTTCGAAGCAATACCATAAGAATAGAAACACAGGGCAAAGAGGTCATCCTGGCAAGAAGTGAAATTTGGTACGAATACAGAAACAGAATTATAAAAAAATGGTTAGAAGAAGAAAGAAAGTATGAATCACGAAGACAGAAAGATGAACTAATTAAGAGATTGAAATAGTTGGAGAGCGATTAAAGTCAGAGCATGTGAAAGCTTGGCATAATGAAAGGCCAGCATCTGATGCCAGGCTGACTTTTAAATTCTCTCTGCTGCTCTCAGTACCGATGTTGTTTAAAAGGCAGGATGGTGGTCTTTTTTTTTCTTAATCTCTCAAGCATCTCTACTCATTCCTCATCCAAATTCTGCTCATGCAGTACTGATCTGAAATGTGCTCTATGTCTTTCTAAATTCGACCTCTTCTGTGAGGGTAAGGTTGTCTCAAGGTCAAATGATTACCATTTCTTCTACCACACACTATCATTCATATATTCATAAGTCACTTAAACACACTCAGATCCAGATACATTTTTTAAATTCTTAATTGTGCACTTTTACTCTTAGGCAAGCCATATCTACTTTCAGAGCAGGGAAAGTAGAGTACAGAATAAAGACTTTCAAAGATATAGGACCCTGATCTTTGAAACTTTTAAATATCACATTGTATAAAGAAAAAGGATCTTTACAGATGTGATTAAGTTAAGAGGCTTGAGATGGAGAGATCACCCTAATTATCTGATTGGGTCCTACACATCATCATGAATACCCTAGTAGAGAGGGGAAGAAGAGGAGGGAAGGCAATGTGACCGAGAGGCAGAGGCTGGAGTGACACAAGCACAAAAGATGGAAGAGGCAAGAAATGGATTCTCTGGGGTTCCTGAGTGCACAGCCCTGTTGGAAGGTACATTTCAGTCCATGTGAGAGTTTTAACACAGCATGTGTATGGCAGCTTGTTAGAACCTGATGCAGAGGGATGTGTGGCCAGTCTGCCCGGACAGTCCCTTTGTGCCTATCATTTGAACATGAAAATACTAATTCCCCTGTCTCCCTGAAATCTGTTCTAATCTATGGTAAATTGTAAAGTCACCCCAGATATGGATGGCATCTTAGTCTTTGCTATGGTCTGCTTGGTACCAGTGACACAATGCCATCCATGTCTGTAGTCAGTGTGCAATAGGCTGTATAGCTTTTGAAGTAAAGGAGAAAAAGTGACAGTCATTTTAGAAATGATTTTCTTATATGCTTTCTCACAAAGGTTGGAAACAAGTAACTACTTTGGGCGGCTGAGGTAGAGGGAAAATCTGTTCCAACATATTTGTTGCTTGAAGATGAGCCTTTCAATTTGGCCTCACTCCAAAATTACAGATCTAATGTTTGTCTAAAAATGAATAAAGAACTCAATCCTAGATCGTATTTTAAAAACTGATAACACTGAGAGCTTTGGGTGGGTATGGAGACACAGCCATCACATTTAGTTATCTGATAATGACTATAAGTGCTAGAGAAATTGAGAGAAGTGAGAGTCCATTGTGAGCAAGAGCAGTTGTTAAACACTTCATAGAAGACTGTGAAGTACACATGAACTCTGCAGGACCCACATGCAAGCAGGGTAGTAGAGACTGGGCAGAGCCACTGCAGGCAGCAGGACACAGCATCTGCATCTTCCCCAGTATTAATTGCTAAATTTACTTTTAAGTATGTGCCACAACATTTTTGAAATCCCATGTAACTCAGAACACCCTATTCCCAATTCTTTGGTCTGATACAAATATTTCACTCTATCAACATCCTGGTGAACTGAGCAAAATTCTCACATGTTAAAGGAATGTAATATCACACATTGGATTATAGTGATAACAATTCATTTAGGTACATTTAAGATCACCCAAAGCACTCTTTTCTCTAGTGCTGCTGAACAAAAGTTGCTGAGACTGGTAAGATAATTTGCTAACATACTAGAATTTCATGCTTTTCTAGTGCACAAGCATCTCCAGGAAACAAGTGTTATTGAGCATGGCCCATGAACATTGGATGTCTGGGGCTGATTTGGGCTATAAAATAGAGACAAGTTAAGAAATATTAGAAATAAGCAAAAATCTGAAAAGAGGGTACAACCCAAAAGTAAATACACTGATGTCTGTTTTGGGATAATAAAGTTGGAACAAAAAGAGAAAATGTGAGGCCCTCCAATGCACAGAAAAGACAATTAAAGACACAGAAACAGGAGTTGGCATAAGGGGAAAGCATCACTTGCAAAGTATTTAAGCATGTAGAGCCAATTTCCTTACCAGGAGGCAATCATGCATATGGCAGAAGAAGAGGAAACCTGAACAAAAATGTGCCTTATCACACGCTCTCTACTTTCATCCGCTGGCTGCATAATAGAATGCAAATGATAAGCTGGATGGCCTCGTGATTGCTGATTGCTGACTTCGCTATTCGGTGCAGTTGGCCTGTTGATTCCTTCGTGTTTCACTAAATAAAAGAGCTAGAAAGCCTATCAAGAAAACAAAGCACACCTGGATCCTATTAATAACTTGCATCACAATGAAGCTTTGAAACCTGTCTGATGTTGAATGAAACCTTCGGAAACTAAGCTCCTGTATACATTCTAAGGTTGACCTGGATTTGTTATTGATTGGATGCTATTAAAAACTTATATCAGTCATTTACAAACTATCACAAATTAATGATCAGAAAGCAGCTTGAAATGTAGAGAAAAAAAGTTTGAAAAGTATGCAGAAACATATTCACATGTCCATGCATGTGAATACAGTATGCCAGATGACTGGATTTGTGAGGGAAGTTAAAGTCTACAACCCACATATATAATGTAGATAAAATCATAAACGCAACCCAATATAGTATGAGATGCTGGTGTTTACTGCCATCCAGACACTTGATCACAAAGATAACAAGAAACAAAGTATCTGACTAATAACAAGCAACATTTGAGGAGCATAGTTTCCTGGCCCCTTTCATTGGAATAATACCAAAGACCTGACAGCTACCTAAATGAACAGGATACGCTGCTCACCCTGTTCATGGAATCACTATCACAGCAGACACTGTGCTAAGCAGTTTACAAAAATCTCCTGGACTGGACCATTTTGTACACGTGGAAACAATGCCCAGAGGAGAAGAGATGACTAGCTGTAAGTCCTGCAACTGGATAACAGAACCATTCAGTTAACCATGCTGTGCCAAGACAAAGTGGAGCAAATGGATTCTCTAAGTATCTGGGCCAAGTCAAAGGCAGGTAGCCTAAAATTCCCGAATCCAACTGTAGAATTGACTAAGGGACACAAATCTTATCATGGGAAGTGAGCTAATGTCCTACATCCCAAAACACTTGTCTTAACTACCACCTCAACCCTTCCCCTCCAAACATACATTTGAGGAATTTTCTCTGATACAAAATGAATCCCAAAGAATAGAAACAGAATTGATAGAAAAAGAAATTTGCTCGTAAAACAGACTTGTTGACGAACAGGTCACAATTTTAAGGAGATTCACCTTCAGCACTGTAAACTACCAGTCAGACAGTACCAAAAGCCTGTGTAGCTCTGAGGGAGGCTAGAAGAAGCAAGACCTACAAACCCTGTTTGCAGAGGATGGTAAATAGTCTAATCCCTAACTCTCTGCTTCCTTACTAAATAGTTCTTCCATTCCAATCAAAAGAGAAAAATGTCCTTTCTCTTAATACTGGACACACAGATGTTGTATTATACATGACAACAAACATGAAGTAGAAAACACCACCACAGGGAAGCTTAACAAAACAGTATTACCATGTTACCACACCTCACCACTGTACCCATCTTCAAGGACAATCACAACAGTGTGAGGATGCCAACCTTGGGAAAGGATAACTGACTCACAAATATTTTCAATACATGCAGAAATAGGCAAAGCCTTGTAGGAAGCTGAGGAGTTTCCTTCTCAGCTAGGAACACAGAGAACTCAAATAAAACTATGTGTAATACAGGAAGTCTGACTGTGAGGACCATTTAAGTATCTTGCCCATGGATATCCTCTTAATTAAGTCAATAGTTGCAAGTGATTGCCCATTACAGATATGTTGATCATTTCTCTAATCTTTCCTCAAAGGGCAGATTCACCACCATGCATTTAGATTTCCTGATGTTTAGATCTATATCAAGGTTTCTCCTGACCCCAGAGAGGCATACAGGTGTCTGCTTCTCTTCTCTAAATAATTGATGACAATGCATATTTGCTGGGCATCCTTGGAACTCCTCCTATAAGCATTCTCTCAGAGCAGCAGTCTTTTTCTATAGATCATGGGCAGTTCATCTCAGAATTACACAAGGGGAGCCAAGATCAATGGCAACCTGATTTACAGCAGCTCTTACCAACAGCTTGTGGAAATTACAAATAAATATGGGGTCAAACGACTCACCAATAATTTGACATTGGTAAATCTGCTTTGTTTAGAAGCATTAAATAATATGGACCTTCACATCATCATTTTAACTGAAAGAGCATCCATGCATTGCCTGAAGAGCCTCTGAGGAATGAGAGATACTTTAAGGTATATCTCTACTAGAAGTATGTCACTACTCTGAAGTATTTCTCTACTCTCTTAAGTATTGCTGCCTATCTGAATTGGCCCTACGGTAGTGTAACCATTCATGACTATAACCAACATACCTTGCTAGTTCCAAAATAGTGGAACTGTTCAGTTCTACTTGTCTTTTGCTTTTGTCATTGTTAGTATTTTTGAGATAGGGTCTTACAGTGCAGTCTAGGCTGCCATCAAACCTGCAATCCTCTTTCTTCAGCTTTCTAGGCGCTGAGATTACAGGCATGCACCACCATGACTAGTTCTAACTCTTCTTGTCTTTTTGCAGGCGGTACTACATAGCAGTAAAGCAAGTCTGTATTTCTGGTCACCTCAGGAAAGGCATGGATACTACAACACGATAATGCAGAAGTGTGAATATGATAGAAATAGGAGCAATGTAAAATAGCAAGAACAACGACCAGTTCATACGTAAACATTATTTTAAGAAAAAGATGCTGATACTTCTGTTGAATGCTGAATTGATTTTGTTAGCACAATGCTGACACTGGCCTTGATTATAAGAGAAAGTTTCTTGTCTTGGAATTGTTTATGAAATGTGGGTTTTCAACATATGGACTACCCTAGCAGAGACATACGAGCTGTATTCCTCAATTTTTATGAAAATATACCCTGATACACAGTAGTAGCAAAAAATGCAAATGATAGGAAAATTCTAATATAATAAAATGTGAGAACAGGTTTTATGGGGGATTCAGTCCACTTTCCTCCTCAAAGCTCAGCTACAGGATGAAGGGGTTAAACAACAAAGGGGCAAAGGCCCCAAAGGAAAGGACATCAGCAATTTGATGCCAGTCTACAATATACTCAAGAACAATTTCTCTTCAGCCCACGGAAAGCCTTCTACATCACAGTTTAATTCTAGTTTTATACCTAATAGAGACACATAGACCATGCTATAAAATAGGCTGTTTTATCATTGAAAATTGGTCAACTCAGAGCACTATTTGTGTGGGTAATGGATGATGCTGTATCAGTCACACAGTGAATAAGTCTGTCATTGAAACCCTCCAAAACTTAGTAATAATACAGACTTGAAGCTAGAAGACTTAACACGTTTGCCCTTTTGCTACAGATGAGTTTTCCTCCATCTGGCTCCATCATTCTTCACTGCCCACACCTTAATTTTCATGGCAAATAGAAATCAATTTTGAAGGCAAAAGTCCATGGATGTCAGAGGCAGCAACACTGGGTGGGCAGTAGGGAGCATGAATGAGTCTCTAGAAGTGAAGACAAGGACGTGCTTTGAGGAAACTTCCAATTCAAAACCTTATTTTTAATACAGAATCTCAGCCTCAAGTAGATGAGATGGTGGCATAGTGGAGGTTGCACAGCTAGTGAGGGGTGTACGGGAAGAGAGCAAAGATCACAGCTTTGGTCACCATAGCTTTCAGTTGCTTTATATCACTTCTATGTGGACAGTCTTTGTATTACATACATTCGCCCATATATTTTAGAAGAGCTGTCAGGAAAAGACTGATGTAGATAAGGTTCAAGCATTTCTCTTATCTTCCCTGAGCATTTCTTTTAATGATCTGCAGTTCTCGGGTGGATGCTTTGTTATCCTGACAGTCAGGGGTCATGCTGGAGTTTTGATCTTGGAAGTATCACCCCCACCCCCACCCCAGAGGCCCATAATTAAGGCTGTATCCCCAGAGTAGGGTTCTTGGAAAATTGTACCTTTAAGAGATAAGACTTAACTGAAGGTCTTTATGTCTTCAGGGAATGGCCTTGAAGGGGATTTAGGACTCCAGATTTCCACCCTCTATTTGCTCCTTGGTCACCTGGTGAAAGGATTTTCTCTGTTACATGTTCATGCTGTGATCTATTTTCTCACTACAGGCACAAAGCATCAGGACCAATCAATTACGAACTAGAACATTTAAAACTATGAGCTAAAGCAAACCTTTTCTCTTTGTAAATTAATTGTCTCACACATTTTCTCATAGTGACAGGAAGCTAATACATGCCACATGTCAGTTCTGTGGACCCTTATATTAGTCCTTTACAAGCAAAAGAGGATGGTGGAAAGACAATAGCTCCAACTTGGGGTTCAGATAGCAAACTGGGATTTGAATTCATGGCCCTTTTGATTGCTGCGTCTGACTGCTTACTGTGTCAAGGTCATGAGCTTCACAAAGTGCTTTCTCCATCATAAACATGTAACCTAGCTACACTTTCTTTTATCTTGCTTCCAAGTACTTTGTAATATTTTTACCCCCAAGGAAATTGTCAGTGTCTTACTACTCCCAGAGCCTTACTAATAGGCAAAATGTTTTATAATATAAATTTGATTCAGGGAAAAAAATGGAAACCTAATAAGCATGTGATGAGAGTGATTGGGAAGGACTCTCCATGCCACACTAGACACTTTAGTTTAACTAATGGGCTAAATGGAAATACCGTAAAAATTTCAACAGCACAGCAATATAATCTGATTTTTATTTTAGATGAATCAACCTGACTGGACTGGGATGGCAAAATAATGAGAACACATATTTCATTGGCTTGAGCCAGCAGAGAAAAGAAGAAAATGTAGTTTTGCCATAGGTTAAGAAATAAAGCACAAGAACGGTGCACAAAAGTAATTTAGTTGATTTTTGTCTCATCGAGGAATACATTAGTAATTCTGGTACAAATTCATTTGCATATTGGGGTTAAAAATAAGTACATACATTGTAAATAATGAGAACAAATTTTCTCACGGTTGGAGAAAAGTTTCAAATAAGAAAAAGAAGGGGAGACCGAAATAAATTGTGGGGTGCTAAGCAGATTCAGATATATCAACATGAACATACAAATGATAGATACAGATAGATAGATGATAGATAGATAGATAGATAGATAGATAGATAGATAGATGATAGATAGATGATAGATAGATGATGATGATAGATAGATAGATAGATGATGATAGATAGATGATAGATAGATGACTGACAGATAGATAGATAGATGCTAGACAGATAGATAGATAGATGATAGATAGATGATGATGATAGATAGATAGATAGATAATGGATGATAGATAGATAGATGATAGATGATAGATAGATGATAGATACATAGATAGATGAGAGATAGATAGATAGACAGACAGACAGACACATTCAGACACGCAGACACACTCACACAC
>NW_008356058.1:2582483-2616163 GCF_000622305.1 Nannospalax galili
TTCCAATATTTAATTGGATGAATTCCAGTACTGTCATGGATAGATGATATAAAAATGATAGATACATAGCTAGATGATAGATGATAGATAGATAGATAGATAGATAGATGATAGAAAAATGATAGATATATAGCTAGATGATAGATAGATGATAGATAGATAGATAAATAGATATAGATATATGATAGATACATAGATACATAGATGATAGAGCTGCATTTATACATGAGCTCTATTCATGGATATTAATATATTTCCATGAATATATGATAGATGATAGATAAATGATAGATAGATGATAGATAGAGCTGTGTTTATACAGAGCTCTCTTCCTGCATATACATATATTTCCCAACCCCATTCATCGAGGGCCTAGATGCTCACTCCACCATCACAATGACCACACCTATTCTGAAATTTTGCTTCTCACCACCGCTCTTCAATCAAAGAGACCTAGAGATTTTACAGGGCAGAGCTGTAGCTCGGTGGTAAAACAAACAAACAAAACAAACCAACAGAAAACAAACAAACAAAAAGAAAAACCTTTAGTCTGTGTGAGGCTCTGGACAAGGTTCCCAGAACTCCAAAACAAAAAGAATCTTATAAAACTGGTAGATTCTAGGGCAGGGATGAGAAAATATGAGTTTGCAGTATTTTCATGTGCTAAAAATTGAGAAAATGCTTTTAAAGAAAGAGAGCTATGTAAACATTAAAAAATAACACAAGACAAGATTGGGCACATTCAGGGTGCTATGGGCATGGACATAAGTAGCTATAATATTAAATTCATTTCCAATGAGTTATTGTTGTGCTCATAGATTATATGTCTCTCAACTCTTATCAGGGAAGCTTCCTCATGTAGCAGACAGTGATAAACACATAAACCCACAACTGGACAAAGTACAGAGAATAAGAGGTTGCTTATCCCAGAATAGGACACCTATTTTAAACCTCTGCCTCCCACAGTTCAGGGATCATTGAAGAAGAGGGGACAGAAAGTCTATAAGAGAGGAGATGGGTGACCATAAGGAAACAGAGTTTACCAGACAGCTGACCAGTCACTTAGATGAAATCACAGCAATGATGACAGCATGTGCAAGTCCCATGTAAACACAGACCAGACAAAATCCCAGCATAGGCATGGAGAAGTAGGTAAGAAGCCCCATCCCTATCTGAGGAAGTATTGGCAACTGATGTCTGCTGGGAGGGGAAGAGACAGTCTCTTTCAAGGATAGGACTCTTGGTAGGTTAACCAGGCTCCAGTAGATGGACCCATACTGAGAGGGGAACTGGAAGTGGGCTGATGCTGTGAACTCTCAATGGCCATCCCCAGTGACACACTTCTTCCAGTTTCTACAAGCAGTGCCAGCAACTGGGACCAAATATTCAAATACTTTGAGCCCATAGGGGCATTTCCATTCAAACCATCACAGGAGACAAACACAAACAAGGTACAATGATACATAAATTTGAAAAGTCATAAAGAAATCCATTATTTCATGTTTACTAAAAATGTTAATTAAAAAAAAGAATTCTAGTTGACATATACAGAAAGAATGAGAGAACCAAAAAATCAGTCTTAGAAGTCTGTAGTAATAACTGCTTCAGGTGAGAACCACTGATCAATGCTAAAAAATAATGGCTTTATTTTCCAACAGAAACAGAACATGTTTTATCCCTAAATATTTACAAAGAGAAAAAGTGAGTTTACAGTGGAGAATTCTGGCAGATACTGCATTCACCAAGAGATCAGGGACAATATCTCTAGTGAGTGACACATGTCACTGTTAGGTACCAGATGCTGTCCTAAACTGTGAAGGGCACAGAGCCTCTATAGTAGTTCTCATTAACTCATAATCTCACAGTGATGATGAGAAAAGATCACTCAAACAAAAGGTGAGAAACTGAATGAAACAATGAACCAATGTTCCTTAGAAGCATCGAGGTCACAAAAGACAGTGAAAGATGGAACGTATCTCAGATTGTAGAAAACGAAGGAAAACGTGACAACTAAATGCAGTAAGGCATCCTGCTTTAGATCTAGGGACAGAAAAAGAACAGAAGAATGACTGCAGTACAAAATTAGATAATCTGAGTATGTTCTTTAAATGCATTAATGGGATTAGATCATAGTTAATTTCATGTCCAGTGATAGATGTGAAATGTAGAGATCTAAGGGGCCTCTAAATTTACTCCAAAATAAAATTAAAATTAAATAATTTGCAGAGGAAGTGCAGCTGGAGAGAGGAAAGGGGTGTGTCCGGCATGGGTCAGAGGCCTTCAAAGGTGTTCACTGACATGACTGAACAAGTGGGAAGAGCATTGGCCAGCACTGAGGATGCTGTTTCTGCACATGCTGAGTCTGAGGTGCCGCTGGGACATCCAGATGGACATGCAAATTAGACAGTTTGATCAATGTGTGTAGAGTCAGGAGACGGAAATTGGAAATCATAAATTGTGAAGCAGTCAGCATGGAGAAAACTGCTAGATGCTGGGAGATGGTAAAATCGCAGACAAAGAAGAGTGGCCCTCAGAGGATGAAGCCGACTGTTGGCACAGCTCAGACTGAACTCTTGCTTGCACTGCTCTTTCATTGAGGTATTCTTGACACTTTATATCTACCTGGAAACAAGCTTATGCACATAAATGTTCATTCAACACACGTTTGCATGGACAGATCAATGAAGCGATGACTCCATCATACAGGGCATCAGAAATACATGGAATTTAAATATCTATGTGTTTTTCATTCTGTCAGTTCAGCATGCCTGAGACCTAAGTTTCATTTAAAAGACATTTTGAATTTTAAGTAATTGGGCAGAATGGATACTTCACAGCACGTAATACATTATAGTTTAAAGTCTGCAAGAATCCGATTCATTTATTCCACTCATCTCTTCTAAGAAAGGAGAGAAAACATTGACAGGCATAGGAAAGGAGTTTGGAGGAAATGCTGCTCTTGGTCCTCTGCTTTGCTCACTGTCTAGAAGAAAGAGGAGGCTATACACTCCTCTACTCCTAGACACTCAAGCATGCTTTTTTTCCAGGGAAGAGGGGGCCTTTCCCAACCTGATGGAACACAGCAATCGGTATCTGAACTCTGGGCTCAGACAGAACATGGAACACCCCACTGGCACTTCAGCATCCGCCCCCAAGGGACCCTGTATGCTGTGCAAACATCCTGCTAACTTAGTTTGCTTTGTTCTGGGAAACAGTAAAATCTAATGGTCTTTAAAAAGACGGGTGGTTGCTGGAATCTCCATAACATCACACTATTTGAGAAAATAGAGCTTACCTGAATATTTCAGGCTTAACAATTGCCAAACAGATGGCAGACAGCAATATAAAAGGTATTACAAAGCTCCAACTCCTTCTGTGTGTCATTTAGTAGGATATTGCACTCTGAAGCCTGCTCTGCCACTGATGGGCTAGGTGCCCCCCTCCTCCTCTTGCAATATTTTCAGGCTAACGCTTCAAAGAAAAACATCATTTTAATGCTTTGCTGGGGATTATTAATTTATAATCTTTTCACTTACTGACCTTTTCCTTGAAGTCCTCCCAGAGGTAGACATTGTGGAGGAGAGATGGTTAACTGGAAGAAGTAATCATGAAAACTCAAGAAAAGCCACAGGCCTCACACTTATCCTTCCTCTTATATAACACATTGTTTCTTCTACAGTCTGTTGGGAACATTAAGAGTTTGGCTCAGACTTTCTAGAGACTTCATGCAGGCAAGCAAACCGGCATCATTAATGATGGAGTCTTAGGATTCTGAAAGCAGTAATTCCAGCTGGCATTCCAACAGAAACTCGGGGACAATGGAGTGGGGTGTTTGAGACAAATTGGCTACGGGAGATGAAATAAACTAAGGAGGAAGAACGAACAACACAGTGTTCCAAGAAATGTGTGATTGAGAAGGGCCAAACAAGAAAGGTGGCTAAGACGGGAGGGGCAGGCTGATCACCTGCAGGAGTGAACATGACTTAGAAGGGCACAGGTCAGTGGCTGGAATTCAGTGTCTGGGGACAAGTTGAAGCAGAGGCCAAGTTTTGGAGAAACTGAGGCATAAGGGAAATCATTACAACAGGCATATGAGCATAGAAACCAGGTAGTGGCAGAATCTGAGGGCAGAGTGTAACTGGACAGCTGTGACAGCATTATCATGGAGTTACTCTGTCAAGAGCTGGGGCAGCAGTGAGAGGAGGAGGCCCACCGAGCAGGAGCACGTTATTGTTCCAGTGGGGTTCACTAATTTCCGCTAATAAATGCCAAAAATTAATACATATGTATGCCCACAATCAAATTATAGGCTAGCCATTAAAGAAGGTAGTCAATTTAGGGTTCATGTGTTAAAAAGCTTTTCTCTCTAAAGGTTGAAAATCCTTCCATATTCAAATTTTCTCTCTAACATTTTATGACAAATACATTCAAGCAGTAAATACATAGAGGTAATCAGACACAACTTATAAGCCAAGAGAAGAAATACCTGCCTCTTCAAAAGATAAAGCATAATCGAGAATCCTCATCAACATGAGGACATCCCCAGGACAGCGGCCCTCCTCCACTTCCTTCTACCCAGCCTGTGTGTCCTGAGGCTCTACATCAGAGCAGAGAAGGAAATAACAGAGGAGACACTCAGCCCTGAGTGTGCTGTGGAAATTAGTTTCAAGACGTGGGTAATTGTCCAACTGGTCTCTCGGCTAAGCCTCTGTAAACACAGATTTAAGTGATTGATCAAAGAGAGCATAGTCCTACAATGATCAAAAGAAAATTAGTGGAAGCTCAAAGAAATCCCACTATCTCAGGACTGGAGGAAAATGGAGGATTTCAAACTCTAGCCCAGGGCTTTATTCTCCACTCTACAATGCACACACAAGGCAGGGGAGAAGAGGACTACCTGCTCAGGGAAAGAATAGGGAGAAATTTTTAAAGTTCAACGTTAATGGCATCCCAGACACCTGAGTTTATTTGCACGCTCTACCACATGGTAAAAAGTCATAAGAAGTCACTCAACTTCTTGGACTCATGGGTTTCTCATCCTCAAAGTAAGACAGCACTGAGTCTCTCACAGATTAACAGTGGTAATCACAGGATAAGTAAACCTATGTTAAACTCTTTATAACGCCTCATCCATTCCTTCTAACTGTCCCATGAACAAGTTTGATGGGACACAAATGAATAAATGAATGAATGAATGAAAGAATGGACAGATGGCTACAATGAGCCAGCTTATACATGGCATAAGCTTACACCATTATTTACTTCTGTGGTATTATCACTGCCTGATACTACAGAACATATTTCTGTATTTCTATATGCTCTCTCTCACCCACTCCAATATAATGCTCCACAGCAAGCAAATGTGTCTTATTCAGGGCAAGGCATAGCACTTCGTAGGCATTTGTAAATATGTAACAAAAAGTGAATGGACGGACGAATGAAGGAAGCTGTCAGATTTTGAATTCAGGTCCATCTGACTCCAAAGTTGGTATCCTCAAAGTTATATGGGAAGAGTTCAGTCAACACTGTTTGAATCTTAGGTAGTTTTGAAAGGCAGATTAATATTCCCCAAACACATCCACATTCTCCTTCCACGATGAAGTGACTGCCACTTTACTTGGGAAATGACAATTTGCATGATGCTGTAGGTCAAATGAAGGACTTGAGACAAGCATGTCATTATCCACTGGCCCTTTGCTCATCTGAGTCTTCAGAAACATCCCCAAACTTTTCCAGGCAGGTGTCAATGAAAAAGATATGACAACCGAAGTTAGGTCAGATATGATCTTAGCATGGAACAAAGAAAGGGACCAGGAGCCAAGGGGTGCAGGGAGCCTTCGAGAAGATAGAAAAGACTTGGAAACTGATCTTCTCTTAGAATTCAGTCCAACTGGCACTCTGAAATAAAACCAAGGACCACCAAGACAGACTCCTGGCATACAGTATTATAAGAAAACAAATTTGTAGGTTGATGATAATTTGTATAACTGTGAAGGAAAACTAATACAACCCTGCAAAGGACTCTGTTAGTTCAAGAACATTCATAACCTTCTTGTTACCAGAATACAATTTTAGACATCATAAACCCTAACATTTTAAAAAGAAATTCATCGGAATTAATAAGTTATCTTCTATACAGAATGCTAAATTTCATAACAAAACTAGACATTTCCAAACCTGAGGCCAACTATATATTGGAGGTGGTTCTGTGGTGTGTGTGTGTGTGTGTGTGTGTGTGTGTGTGTGTGTGTGTGTGTTTGTGTGTGTGTGTGTTCACTTACATGGGCTTAGAAGAAAACCTTGAAAGCTCAGTAGAATCTCTGTGCTCTGGAAATGCGGGCTGGCTCCCATACACTGCTCATTAAACAGTGGGTAGCTCAGCATGTTTGTAGTCAAAATCTTCCTCTGTCACTGATTCACATCCTCCCCTCCATAAGCAGGAGGAGAAAAAGAAATCTCATGCTGCCATCATTTCATACCACAGCCAAAGCCCCATTCTCCCGAACACACTGCTGTTGTAACCCTTGCAGGTGGCAGGCTGGTGGTCATGATGGTGTGACTTCTCCACAGCCCACTGACTCAACTGTGTCCAGCACAGAGGCATCAAGAGTGCTGTCTGATGTGAAAGCTCTAGAAGTTCACAGATCTCCAGTCATGGACATTGCTGGAAAAAATTAACATGTATCTGTTTATCACTGCAGGTTTTAGCTTCTATCCCCCAAATAATGTTTGCTGTCATGCTGTAATCTTGGCAATCAGAGTAGCAGATCAACATATTGTTCCATCTGATATATTTGCTAAACATATTAGGACCTTGAAAACCACACCTCAGTGTGCATTGGGGGTGGGTATGTGTGCATGCCTGTGTGTGGTATATATATGTGTAACTGTATGGTGTGTGTGTGTGTGTGCCTGTACTGTGGTATGTGTGTGCAAATATGTGTGTGGTGTGTGTGGCAGAAGCATGTGTGTGGTATATTTGTGTATAGTGTATGTACAAGCCTGTGTGTGGTATATGTATGTGTGCCTATGTGTGTCATGTATGTGTGTGTGTACTTGTGTGTGTCATGTATATTGTGCTTATGTGTGTGCCTGTATGGTTGGGGTATGTTCCTGTGTATGTGGTATATATGTGTGTATGTGTGCCTGTGTGTGGTGTGAATGTGCCTATGTGTGTCTATGTGTGTGATGTGTGTAAATGTGCCTCTGTGCTTGTGCCTCTGTGTGCGGGGTGTGTGTTTGTGCCTATATGAGGAGTGTGTGTGTGCCTGTGTGTTGTGTATGTGATGTGTTTATGTTCCTGTGCATGTGGTATATGTGAGTGTGACTGTGTGCATGAATGTGTGGTGGATGTATTTATGTACCTACATATGCATATTGGTGTATGTGTGCATTTGTGTGGTGTCATGTATATTGTAAATTGTAAATTGTAGGATTACAAACTGAAATAAGAAAAATCTAGCTGAATAAGCGTGGCATGTTCATTAAAATAAGTTACATGCATATGTGCTTCCTCAACATTTCTCTAACAATCGTTCACTTAATGTTTTCTTAACAGTAAAAGAATCAAGGCTTCAAATGGGTCCAGGAAAGCCATGCATCCACCTTTCTTGTGTTAAAATAAGGAACTTATTGCATGTGGAGTTTCTAAAGTGGAATCTAATGGTAATAAAAGTCAATTGGCCCCGTCAGCATTGGACATATTACTCTTGTGACATTATATTAACTTGAGTGCTGTGAAAATCATTTACTTATGAAATAGTTTCAGTCACTGAAAGGACTCTTCATCTGGAGAGTGAACACACTGATATATATGTTGTCTTGACATTTGCACAACCCCCCACCCCCAATACACACCAACATTGAATTAGGAAATACTTTTCTTTCTAGTCACCTCAAAATGTTCACATCTGAGCTGTAAATTCATCACATGTTTTCTATATCTTCGTCTCTGTTAGAAGTAGCCACAGAATGAATTCTTTGATCATGGATGAACACAAAACTGCTTGATGAGCTTCTACTAAGTTGAAGGATAAAGGAAGGACAACATATTCTAGATTCCTTGTGTTTATTGAGCCTCTTCTAAGAAGGAACAAAGATGAGTAAGATAACAGAGTGTTACAGGTAGCAATAAATGCTAAATGAAAAAAATCAAAAGGAGGACAAGAGGGTGAGAAGAATAGGAATAGGAAGGGGGAGCTAGAAAACTTAGGGGATGGGAAGAGCATCCTAGGAGGAGGAGGCAGGTGTGAGGTTGGTTGAGACAGAGCTATATTCCCTGAGCAAGGAGGCCAGTGCAGAGAAAGAGGAGAACAGTAAAAGGAACTCAGAGAGACAACCCAAACATTCTTACATGGACAAAGGCCAAGCCTTCTACCCTGAAGAAGACACACATTCAAAGAAAGGGAAGGCATTAGTCCCTTTAAACACTGTTTCATGGACAATGGAGTGGGGGTGAGAAATGATATTTTGTAACTCTTGACCCTTGGTCTTAGACACACAAGCTTTCATTTTACTCATATTAGTATGAATGGAGTACAATATGGCATAAATACATGTGTATAGGCTACACATATAAGGATACTTGGCACTAGAAAAAAGTAAGCTATTAAAGAAGTTATGACTCTATCACTAGGCCTTACATGGATACTTTTTACAATATTTGATGGTTATTTTCTCAAACTCAGTTCAATTACTGTATTTCATTAAACCTTAAGTTTGCTTAGATTTTTATAAACAATTATGGTTTATAAACTATAAATCAATAGTTTATGAGTGTCTAAGGAAAAAAATCTTCTAATTAATCTACCACATCCTACCAAGGACATTTCACAAATTCAGGGGTGTTTTAAAACTCAAAAACTCATCTATTATAGAATAAATGAAATATAGCTCACTTTATCTCCCACTTGATTTATAAAACCCATAAACGTTGACTTATCTTGCTATACTGTTTGCTGAAACTTTGTTTGATAACTTTGACTCAAGCAAGAAATCGTGTTTTCTTTTCCCTGGATCAACTTGCTGGAATGCAAGTTTTTACCCCAAAGTAATGTGTAGTCACAGTGGTCTTTGGCACTGCTGGTGGAATCAGCAACAGAAGTAGTGGCAGCAGGAGTGAAGGATGGTGTCCGAGTCATAGTGGCTACTAGATATTTATCTAGTATCTTGTGAGGTTATGCTGCTCATAGGCATTGGCTCTGCCTGATCTCACTCAGGATATACATATAGAACTGGGTGAAAGTCACACATGGTGGCTACAGCTAGCAACCTCAGAGGTAAAGCAGGAGGATCCTGAGTTCAAGGCTAGCCTGAACTACATAGGGAGATTTTCTTAAGAAAATCCTAGATAACAGTGGGGATGGGGATGGGGATGGGGTTTAGTGATTGAGTCTGCCTAACAAGTGTAAGGCCGTTGGTACCAATCATGAATAAAACAACAACAACAACAGCAACAACAACACACATACACACACCCCAAATAAAATAATAAAATAAATAAGGTGAAAGTTCAGCAACAATCAGTATGTTAAATGATGGGGTCTATACTGTTTTTTATTTTTTGTTCACATTAGTAGCTTCCGGCCATCAGCTGAACAGCCAGCTCTGTTCCATGTCAGTGCTAGGACAATAGCCCTCCACTGATGGCCATATCAAACCTCACTACAACAACCAACGTTCACTGTACTCCTATTGTGAGGCTTCCTAAGGATGTAAGTGGGTCTAACCTCAGAGCTACCCTGGAGGAAGATGCAGTTGTCATTGTTCCCATTCACAGGTGAGAAAAATGGAATCTCAGAGACAGAGTAGGTCATTAGGCACCAGGCAAAAGCCCAGGGAAGCTTCTTCATGTCAGATGCCACAGAGCATATTGCTCAGTGGGTCCACACTTTCAAGCTCACAATTCATTCTAGTGTTTTACAAGAATCAAATTGTTACCCCTGAACGTATGTACAGGCACACTGACAAAGATTCTTTGCTAATCAAAACATTAGGGTCTAGATTACCATCCTACACTTCCTTATAAACTGCAGCTTTAACAAAGATCCCTGTTCAGGTGGCTTAGCCAAAACTCCCATACTCTATATCTAGACCATTGTCAGAATCTGACTGAACTCTTTACCCTTCACCATACTGGAGATAAAGTTTGATTATTTGGCCTCCCTTCAGCAAGATCCTGCTAGGCTGATTTGGACACAATCCCCCTTACACTCAGCTATCCCTAAGAATGATCTATCTACTGACCCGCACCATGTTCTTTGACTTTAAATTCCTACTTGTCCATGATATATTTTCCATGAAGCCCAGCCCTCTAACTGATACCTTTCTCCTGCTTCCTCCTAGTTATTTTTTCTCATTTTGAAATTACATTTTTATTTATTTTTTATTTATTTTGTGTGTGAACACATAAAGGCAAACACTATGGTGGCATATGGAGGTCAGAGGACAAGCTGTGGGAGTCAGCTATCTCCCACAATGTGGGTCCTGGGGATTGAGTCAAGATGCAGGCTTGATGGCAAGCACCTTTACCCACTGAGCCATCTTATCAACCCAATCCTGTTTTTCATGAATCAAATTGTTACTCCTTAAGCTTGCAATGGTCCTGAATGAAAACTGCTTGCACCCCTTCAACCACTGTCCAGCTTTGATTTGTCTTTGGCAATATCTATAAAAAAATACTCTCATTTAGCATTGCACTAATACAACTACATTTGTTGAATAAGCACCAGTCAACACGCTGTAGAACTCACATGCCTAGAGAGTTGGATCAAATATATCATAGATATTTAAGCTTGCTTTGCTCAAAGTCTTATGATTTAACTAGTTTAAGATGCTGATGCTACTATTTTTCTTCCAAGCTGATCATTTTAATCCAGACTATTAATCAGTGGTTACTCTTTAAAATTCATGTCACATCATGTTGACAAGCCAAGACATTCAAACAGCCCAGACTGGTTATGTATCCAGGTGAGAAGCCTGTGAATGGAAAATCAGAGCATTCTTTATCACCAGAGCTGCATCTGAATTGGATGCAGTGGGCACAGTTCACAGGCTACCCAGCTGTTGACCAATCCTCCTTTAAAAGTAAGAGACTTTTTTAGAGCTCCAAACTGAGTGCAAATGTTTTGGTCAAATTATTTTCCTGGGATGGTTAAAAATGTGTTGCTCTTAGTGCTAATCCCACTGTGAATACCCCAAAGGGAAGACGACTTGTGAATTATAGTACCACCATCACTGATGCCAATACTTGTTTTCATATATACCAATAAGAGCTCTTCCCCAAACAACATTCTTGCTTCGTGTTATCTCCCTAAAGTTCTTCTTGACCATATTTTCTCTTTTCTCTGAGCCTAAGCCTGCCTGGAGATGACTGAGTTTCACTTGCCCAGTGAGCTCAAAAAGCTTCACAGCAAGAAACAAAGAGCCACCAGTATTATAATGGTTCTCAGACTGAGAGCACTGAGCTTGCAGCTGGCAGCTCCCGAAGGCAGTGCTGGAGGAAGGATGAGGAAAAAAGGACCCTGGGACTCCACAAGACTGACAAGAGTCTTTGGCTTAATTTTCCTGAGTTGTTGGAGAAAATATCTTTTTCTGGAATCTTGAACATGTTTGCATTTATTGATATAAATGTGTTCTTTCACCTTCAAAGCTTCATAGGAAACGCCTTGAAGAAGCTGGCTTTGCATCAGTTTTGTCTTCTACAGGAAGTGGAAACCAGTGGTAGAGAAGTTTAAGTATGCTGAAGCATGCTGAAGTACCCTGTGTTCCTTAGGGGCCATTTTACAACTTCACTTGACTATTTGGAAATATAAAAAATTTATTTTCCCCCAATATATACCAAAACTCCTTGAGTGACACACAATTTTTATGAGTCTGCCACTTCTTTGGTAAATTAAGAAACAATCTACTTAGAAAGAGAACCTGGGTTATTTCTGTTTTGTCTCCTCCCTCTCTCCTCTTCTTGTCCTCCTTTCCAATAGCCACTTGCTGGGTCCTATCTCCTTGGAGTTAGCCTGGGGAGCTGGTTTTGTGCTTTAGTCTTCTACTCAACTTATGTGAAGCTTTTGAGATGTTCTCTTCTCTGATTATCTATTCCTTACACACAAAATAGGAGCAGTAACCCCATCTAACATGGAGTTTCTTGTGGTAATTAAAAGAGATGATTTGCATTGGGTGAGTATCAGAGTGCCTTTCATAAACAAGTCACAATTAGCAAGTATCATAGTCCAAATCACAAACATCTAGTACATGTTAGCTCTTACCACTCACTACCTTCCTCCTTCATAAATTAAAAAGAATATTCCAGATGTTAGCATCCTAATAAAGCATGTATTTTATAATTTAAAAAACTACTGAAATTATATTTTGGAAACTCCACAAACAAAGCCATTTGACAATGGACAAATAAGCAAGAAGAGTCACCCCACAATTTAGAATTGGCTGATTCTCCTGGCCCTGTGCCACTTTTTTTCTCCCATACCACTGGCTCTGCTGGATGCACTGTCTGGAAGTGTTTTGTGGGGCTCATATATCTGGCCATATTCCCTGAATGCAATAAGTACAGGCCAGGCTGGTTTAGGGCTGAACTTATGGACAGTCCAGTTTTAGGGTTGGTCAGGCCAAAGGCTGGAGAACCATTCTCCATGAAGGAACAGAAGGCAACAGGGATTCCCAGAAGTCACTTTCCCAAAGGCTTAAATCACTAAACCTATGTCACAGTTTGTGATGCCTCTAGGACCAGAACTCAGAATGTTGGAGGACAAACACATATGGGATGTTGGAGATTTAGAGGAGGAAACATTTTGTAAAAAAACAAATCCTGTATTATTGCCTAATCCCTAATTATTTTTCAGCTTCTGGAAAGAGGGTACTGTGTGGGACAGGGAAAGAGCGACAGGCTCCTGTTGCTATCAAAAGCTCCCTAAGTGCCTCATTTGCCCAGGGATAACAGCTTCAAAGCCTTCATTTCCACTTAGAGTTTAAGCAGTGCTACAAAAGACCATCGATTTTGGTTACATTAATTTTATTCATAGTTCTTTTAGATTATATAATATTCTAAAGATAACATCAGACAATCAACACACATGAGACTAGGCAGTCATACTACGTGTGTATATGTAAGTAAGCATGTATGTTAATGTGCAAGTATATGTGTATGAATATGTGTCTGTGCCTATATGTTGGAAGAGTTGTGTGTGTGTGAATGTGGGTATACACATGTGTTTGTTCTTAAGTATTATCTCTACCCCTGTTTGGTGGAATTTGTCATCCAAAGGGACTGAAAAGATTCAAAGCACAATTTTCACTCCAAAGAGATGAATGACAGTTTATTCTGGACCATGTATAAACCCCCCATAGCCCAGGAACATACATTAAGGCTTCCCTGAATGTCATTTTCCAACTATGAAAATGGTTACATGAAATTTTTATTATTACAGAACAAAAGAAAGCCAAAAATCAATGCAAACACCAACTACAATGCTGGGGAAACATCAGGTTATGGGAAAGTGGGAAAACTGCTCTAGGTTCCAGATGCTGTAAGATGGCATTCTTAGCACTGGGTTAATGGAAGCTAAGGGTCTGTTCAAGTAATACATTCCAAAGGTTTAACCTAGTCAAAAGAATATTAGGTCAGATACACAGCTGGGAGGCAAATACCTATTAAGGAGACTGAAGGCAGTCTAAAATAACTTGGGCTCTCAATCTGCAACATTGCAGTCTCCACAATCATCTATCTGTAGAGTCTCCAACCCAGATGTGCCTTTTTTCAGGAAACTTTAGGTCACAGACATGTCTAGAGTGTGGCTGCTCTGGATAGGAGTATTATGCTGCACTTTGGCCTAACACTGGTCTTCACCATGTTTTTTGAGTTCCTGTGCAACAAATACTCATGTCTCATTATCTTACGTCAACTCAGATTAGCTATCGACTCCAGTTTGGTTGAAATATATAATACTGTACCAAGTACTTGAACCAAATACTAGCCATTAGAAGTGAAGCCCATGGATCTATGGCAGCAACCCTTATGGAAATAAATACCTATATGTGACTCCTTCAAACCTGGTCGCAGACATGAGCTACCAGGCTACATACAGTTGCAGACTCCAGTTGGATGAATATGGAAACCAGAAGTCTCAAAAACTGCAGTGCCAGACAGAAGTCTACCAAAACACATATGATAGTCCACAGTAAGCACCATAACACACCTGATTTTTTATTGAAACATCATGGGGCCACTTTCAGTTGAGCATTTGAACTAAAGAGCTGCTGTTTGGTTAAAAATAAAAGAGAAAGAGAAAATATTTTCAAAACTACTTAACAAGGGCTCATGCTCAAGGATAAATTATATGTATTTGTCTACTTATTTATTATTTTACAATATTAAAATAAACTCTATGCTTTTGAGTGTCTCTCTTTCTCATACACACAATATTCACATATTTATTGGGATGCTTTTCAGCAGTATTTTCTAATGTTGGGTATATAAAATGTCAGCTGAGAATTCTTTTCATACAGAAATGTTTAAGTTCTGCCTTCCAGATATATCAATTTAATAAGACTAAGGAAGTCCTTAAGAAAGTGAATTTTTAAAAATCTGTAATAGTTGATGACAGTTTGTTCTGATCAAGAAATTGCATTAAAGATCAGATAGCAAAATTGCTAAAAGCACCTGACAGGCATCCTTCATCTTCCTGGGTCGAGTGCATGAACCATCCTTGATCTAATTGTGAAAGCTAACAATGCAGGAAGAGCCATCTATTACCCACTTCTTTCATCCATCCATCCATCACATAGTGCTCCTGGGTCTGTCTCCAAAAACAGCTAAATTCTGTGTGTCCATTGTGTTGTCCAAGCTGTCAGGTCCCCGTCTACCCTGCTGTTTTACTCCTGGACATTAGCACAGTGCCAGACATAAAACATCTGCTCAATAAATATTTCTTGAAAGAACGAACAAACAGCTGAGCACTTGCAAACACTATATTTTCCAGTACAAGATGTGCTGTATACAAAATGAAGTTGATATTATTAAAAGACAAAATTTAAATAAATATGCAGATGTCTACTGGAACACATAACAAGAATTGAACTAAGTAGCAGGGAAGAGAGGCATTCACACAATGCTTTGGCCACCACTATCCAGGGACATGGAAACCTGTCCTCTAAGCCTATGATCTGGTTTCACTACCATTCACACAAACAAGCTGGGGAAATGTACCCCACAAGAGCACCATACCAGCTTCACACTCCCCGCAAGGGTATCTGGTGGCAAAACATCAATTATCACCTTCTCCTCTGAGAAACAGAAGACTGGATTTCTGAAGGGTCCTGGGGGGTCCACTTGTGGTCTATTCAATTCTAATACTTACATGGAACACCCCACCTCTCAGCAAAGGACAAAGGGGATGAAATCACTGCTTGGAATGAAATAGATCAGAATGTGAATGGAAAGATAGTGTGAACTAAAGAGGAAGCACTGTGCAGATTTAATTAACATGACCTTAAAGTCATCCCCACAAAGCCACCACTAAGTGATGACTAAGAACAGGACAATTGTTTTGAGCCAGGCTACGAGTATTGACCCATTAATACCCAGAGTTCAGGGCACAGAGGCTGAACTAACTCCATCCTCAAATGTACTGAGGCATCAACCAAGCAGAAGGAAGGCATTAATGAGAGGTGACACACAGATAAGTGGATAGAACCCTCCCCTTTCACTTTCCTAAGGTTGTGTGGATTTGAGAGAACCTAGAGGCAACAAAATAACCAGAACTGAGGTGCTGCTGAAGGGAGGTACTAGAGAGTAGAGCCTGCTTCCACCCAACTTCACTGGGGCCCCCGCCCCAGCAGGGATGCAAACGAAGACAAATTGGCTGGGTCTCTCAAATTTTGTTTATTGTTTGTCACTCATACTCTAAGTCACTCAGAGGAGAGCTTATTTGCTCTCTCAAGTTCTCTATTACCCCTGTGGAGGCTTGGGAGAGAGCTTTGAACTGAAAAACATCCCTGGCAGTAATTAAATACAAAGGGCCTCCCCGTGCCTGCCTGTGCCTCATTCTGGCAGCCTGTGCTAGCCTAGCAGAAGGGGAAAGATTTGATTTTAATCACACAGATTTCGTATTTTATTTTGCTCATTAAAATTCCTGATAAGGATTTACTTCAGCATTTTGTGGCTTTCCTTGAAAATTTGAAGAGGGCCTGTTCTTTGGTTTGGGGGTTTGGCTTCTGTTTTTGCTTTTCCCTGAAAATGTTGTCAGCTCTTAGTCTATTCCATCCAACCTCTAAAGAGATTGCCACCACCTTGCTCAATTCTAAAATGTGGAAACATTTCTGCATGAGAAAAAGGGAGGAATGGCATGTCTCACTCTGTAACAATAACTGTGCTCAGCCAACAAGAAAGGCTGGAGCATAAAAAATGCAGGGCTTGGAGTCAAGATGAAAGAAAACTTCGTTGTCTGTAGTTTTCTAGACCTTCTAATAAAATGAGAAAATTTGGTTCTGCACAAAACCATATTGCCTAGGAAGGGTGGAAATGCTTTTCAGAAGGCATACCCAGAAGGCCACAGGCCCCGACTATACCCTAGTCCTTTGGTCTTTTTGGGCTGTCAGAGGTACTCTGGAATCAGCTCCACACTACAGGCTTTACTTTCTTCTTATGTCACTGTCAAATCGGCACTGGACATCCCTACACTAGAAAGAAGCTGCAATTACTTCCCACGAAGACTATCAAAGGCTAACTTTCATATCAACAGAAAATCAAATTTTTGTTATGTATGTAAATACGTATTCATACATGTATATGTATTTTATAGATATTGAAGTCAATAGAATTACAGATATATGAAATATGCATAGAATAATATATTGCCATTTTATATGATAGGAATAGTATGTATTATATGTTTAGAAACTACATAGACTAGTATGTAGCATTCTATATAGATAAAATATTATATAGTATTGTATTCTGTATATTGGACATATTAAAAAAGAATAGAGAATAATATATATTATTATACTTATGTAGTGTATATACAGACTAGCATATAATATTTTAGAGAATGAACAGTATAGCATATATACTATATATCAGACATATAGACAGTATATAGTATTTTAGGTGTAATTATGCATATGTATAGTCTACATACAGTATCACATAGCCTAGATCTTTTCTTGTACCCACAATTCTGATTCACAAGTATTATATTCACATTTGAGCTTTGGGAAGCTTTACCTGTCCTATGGAAAGGACTGGCTCTCTTGGAGGTAGGGCAGGAATCTAGGTAGAAAGAGAAGGTAGGTATCTAGTCTCAGTCCCCAGAGCGGTTGAGGGCCATCCAGAGTACAGAGATAAGTCAACACACCTCCTTCCTGGGAGAAGCTCTTGAACTTCCAGTACATACTTAAGTATCCCGCATCACCATCCATGGCTATCCACACAAGTCTAGGTGGAGGGGTCTCATCACCTGGGGGCCATTTCCACCCTGCCAGCAATTTAATAAGCCAATTCTGCACACACACACACACACACACACACACACACACACACACACTTCAGTGTTGTTAACTTGTGTAAAAATTCTGTACCCACTGAAGTAATTTCAACCTCTGTTGAAATATAGAAAGAACCAAAAAGAGATACAGGTGTATATCTATATGTGAATACATACATACACATCCTGCTTTTAGCATATTAGACCACATCATTGTTAATTCTTTACAAGGTAGTAAACACTGAAGAGGCTTTAAGATGTCACAGGAACTCATTGGGAAATCTAATCAAGTTGCTCAGGCAGGAGGGACAGCTCCTTGCCAAGCTGTGCAGCAAGTTTTCCATGTTCCAAATGTTCATATGGAAGGGATGCAGAATTACTGAGCTAGAAAGACATGTCCTCAATCGACCTCTATAGAGCTCATCTGGGAAGATCATGGGTCCTCCTTCTCTGCATGGCAGGCCTCTGTTCTGTGCAATACATTGAGTTTTCTGCCTCTCAGTCGTTTATGTGCTGATGCTGTGTCTTAAAGAACAAAATCTTGTCCATCACAATGGAACGTGAGGCCCTGCTCTTGTTTGAATCCCAAGCACTCCCATTTCCTGCAATTTCTTTACTTAGTGGCAAATTTCCCTTCATTAAAATTAAGCTTCATTTCTTGCTCATCTTTTCCTGTTTTCTTCAGCAAAACTGAGCGCAATTCTAAAAGCTGTTTTTCTCACTGCTGTATTTTCTTGTCACTTCATCATTAAAATCTTCTTTCCACCCCCTTAAACAATTAAGAGATTTATTCCATCTTAGATTGCCCTTCTTTTGTATGGGAAACAATAGGGACAATAAGGAGAGTGTGTGCGTGCGTGCGTGCCTGTCTGTCTGTCTGCCTGCCTGCCTGGGTGTTTTACTATGTGGCTAACAGGTACTAGAAGGACCCACTTGCTATGTTTTGGCATGATAGTTTTGTCCAGACTCTGGGATTACTGGTTATACTCCAGTATATTATGCTAATTGCAGGGATAACATGGCCTTAGATGTCCATCTGGAGTGGCAGCTGCTCCCAGAATCTCTCCAGGACCAGCCTTCTAGACAGGGAGGTAGAGGGAAAATAATGAAGAATCAGCATTGGGTTCTTCAGCTCTCAGACTGACAAATCTGCATATTCACACAGCTGGCCTCCCATCCTGTTATTAACCCTCAGTTTCTCTGCTAACTCCTTGACACAGATCTCTGCCTAACTTCTCCCTTAGAGCCCAGTAAATATTAAGGATTAAATCAGCATAAACTTTTGAGGGTACCAGTTGTTCTAAGCAGCACTGAGGCCCCACAGACAGGATGGCTGTTTGGTACTCTCCAACAGAACCCAGGACTCCTGGGTGTGGCTCCTGCTTGGAGGCCAAGGAAAACAGAGACTGTGGATGTCTGGGAACCATGAGCATCGAGATGCCAAACAAACTGGCCTAGGCTTCATACTGTGACTTCCAGCGTCTTTAACTATGAGTACTAGGGAGGATGCCTTCTAGAGAGTTTCAGAGAGTACTGTATGGGTGTGGCAGCTGTTTTGTCCACTCTTCAGTTCCTATCTAGCCTACGTTGACTCCTCTGCTTGCTTAAATACCTGAGCACTCATTAAATGATGTTGAAGACTTAAAATTAGCTAGTTACCCGCAAGTCTACTCTGTAAAATGGATCATGTTATAAAAATCCTAGTGGGCATGTTTTACAGATTAACAGATATGAGCAATGTAAAATGTATAGTACAATTCCTGACATACTGCATAATGCTTAGAACTTGGCTTTTATTATTTTATCATCATGAATGTGAGACACTCAACATTTAGCATACTCTTGGCAACCTACCAAATATTGAGGACAGAAAGGCACATAAGAAATGGTTTATGCCCTCAATTGGCTCACGATCCAGAAAATGTTTTCATTTGCATAATTAAGAGGGGTAGACTTTTAAAAATTCACCTTTTTTATATCAGGCAATTGAAATCAAAGAAATGAAACTGCTTAAAATTGCACAGCTATTCATGGTCAGCTAGCATTGATAAAGCAAGAATGAGGGCACAAAACAAATGACAGAGATTTGTTACTCATGGAGCTGTACAGTGCCTTATGAGTATAGAAAGTTTGAGAATGAACTGCAGAGATGAGACAAGCAATACTTCTACCCTCCAGACCAGGGTCCTCACATCCCAAATCCTTCTAGTAAGTGCTGGCAAGCACAGTTGACTGGGTGCATGATGCTGCAGGATCCATGCCAGGCCTGAGGCTTACCACCACTGGGCCCTAGGGAGGATGGGAATCACCCAGGCCTTCAGCTCAGCCTTTGCTTCTTGTCTGCTTCTAGATGGCATTCTTTTATTTTCCTTCTCCTTCTTTACAATTCCTAAATTCTAACTATGCCCTTGAAAGAGGAAGAAAAATCTTCCATATTTGAAAAGTATTACAGTTTCTACATTTTCTCTAGTCATTTCCTCTTGTTAATCTTATGCATTATTCCATTTATTTGTTTTCTTCTTTGTTTTTCTTATGCTAGGGATTGAATCCAGGTCCTCATCCATGCTAAGTATACACTCTACACTGAGCTATATCCCTAGAAACTTTTGTAAAATTGAAATTATATTATAGGTTTAACCTTTTGTCTAATCTTCTACTCTTATATTCAGTGGCCTCCAAAAGCCTTTTAAATTATATTTTTAAATCTCATATATTGTAGACTGTTTTGTTACTTTTAACCTCTTATTTATATGATGGCTTGTGCACTGTTCTTTTAAAATTCTCTCTTATTTTGTCTGTAAGCTTTTCAGCTGTAAAAATCAACACCATCATGCATTTCTACCTTCCATCATTATGCATGTAACATCTTAGCTTTATTTGCAGCCATGGTAATAAATTTGTCTTTTAAAAATCTTCATCCATCTGGCTCTGTTTAGATATCAGGGTCCACTGTAAACAGATTGAGCCCTGCTCTCTTGGAGCCTCTGAAGAGGTAAGAACAGAGAGCTGTATGATCAATGACCTTGGCAAGGATGAACTTGCAGGCTCTAGTCTTTGAGAGGGTTTTCAGAAGCTGTCCTGGGCCAGTCTGGGTGGTCTTTGGGTAGAGAAGGTAAGGCAACAACAAGAACTTAGCAATGTGGCTCTCTCTGCTGGTACCTACTGTGGACAGTACAAAGGCACAGCTCAATCTGCCTAGTGCCGACCCTAAAATCAGAACTGGATTCACAAAACTTGTGTCTCAAATTGAACTTGACACAGTGGGCTGAACACTTTGCTGTAGTATCTATTCTGTGCCTGTGTCTAGCAGCCACAGAGAACTTTGCTTTCTCCATGCTATTTGTGACTTCTAATCCCAGATATGACATCCAAACATTCATCCAGAATTGTGAGGTATCCTCTGAGCTATAGAATTCCTTTCAAACTTCTGATTTAATCACAGGAAAGGCAGCCTATGGTTTAGAAACTCTTGTTATCTAAAACAAGAAGGTCAGAATGGGAGGTTATGACCTCCCAAAATTTGCAAAGAGACAGAATTAAGTAAGTACCTAGGTGTAAAAACCTCCAGTGCAGTTTTCATATCAAGACTCACAGTCAGCAGTTTCACATGGAAACTGACCTGGGAACAGATTGGAGCAATACTCGCTACCTCACCTGCTGAGGCTGCCCTGTTGAATCCAAAGCCTGTGCCTAGCTCTGTGAGGCACAGCATTGGGTAGACTGAAAAAGGGTAGACTGACCTCCCTTAAATTGAGAATTCATTAAGGGCCTCTTGACTATAGGACAAGCTGATTTTAACCAGAAAAATATTTAACATGGAATAGCACCCTGCATGTCTTTAAGATCTTCCTCATTTTCCATTCTAAATCTCCCTAAGACAGAGTTCCTTGAACAATTGCCAAGGCTGGAATGCAGAGACAATGATCCAGTCATGTTGACCAGCAGAGCAGGTATGTGCTAATGGTAAGTGCAAAACCAAGCTAATGATCTATTGCTAATGACCTAAGCAGAAAGGGGCAAGTAGGAGCTTCTCCACTCAGGTGCAGGATGTCCTATCGACCATAGAAGACAACCATGATGGGATCACTAAAAGAAAGGGGGGTCTCCTTCCAGGGGCACAGTAAGCAAGTAGCAGGACCTGGCTTGCAGCCTATCTCTTGGAAGGGGAAACCAGGATGCTTATCTCAGAATGAAATCAGGAGTGTATGTCTTTAAGTAATGGGCCTATGGAATGTCAAAGGTGAGGCTTGCCATCAATTTGACAGTGAATGCAAAGTTAAAATAAAATACAAAGCTCTCTTGATGGAATGTCTACAGACATAGGGCATATCTTGGAGTCACATTCATCTTGTCCGATGCAGGAAAAACAATTCAACTGAGAATGACAGAGTCCCACCAGGCTCATGCATGAGGCCTGGGGACAAGAGGACTTTTGGGAACTACTTTAACACCTTTTGGTCCCATAGAATTTTAAATTATTAATAATGCAGGCTTTTTTTTTAAAGGCAATTCAAGTAATAGACTCTAGTGGCTAAGAACTAGAGTCTTAGGATCTTGAATTGGGTAAAACAAGTTGATTATTAACAGGCTCCTGATATGGCCAATGAGAAACTATTTTTTCCCTCAATAAGTAGAGCATTCTTTTCCATCGTTCTTTGTTTCCTTAAATACATAAATACATGGCCCTCAGAAAGGTCCTTGATGGTTCTAAAATGTTATTTCATTGCTTTTAAGATGGAAGTCAATATATAATCTCTTTTGTGGGGTTTGGAAATTTAAATAATTTTAAAAGCCTGAATGCCTGAAATATCTAATATCTCAGTCAGTAGTAGCTTCAAGGAAAACCAATTTTCCCACTTCAACTCAGCAGCTTAGCTTGAATGAGAAGGGCAAGCTGAAAGGGAGGGCAGAGGGCAGCTGCTGTCGAAGGGTCAGGTCTTGGTGACTGTACTTTCTCTTAGCATCTCCTTTCCTTATATCTTTATACTTCCATATGTTCATAAAAGACGTGAAGACTCTTTCTCCCTCTTGTGACCTCTGAGGATTTTCTGTACCCTGTAGCATTTTAACATTCTCTTGATGCTCAAGGCCAGGCTTAAAGTTAGCAGCATCACTACACCTGGGTTTGGATCTGGAGACAAATTGGTACTTCATTATAGAACCAGTGAAAAGCATCCAATTTTTTAAGGCTGTTAAGCTCACAAGGGCAACAGAGAACCAAATGAATATATAATGAAGAACTCCCTCACATGGAACAGCATCTCATCTTAGAGGCAGAGAGAAGCAGATACACACACAGGTGCGGGCACACACACTTTCATGCACAAGTGCCTCATTTTAGACCCTGGGAAGATATTTTCTGAAGCTAGCCATAGTTGAAGTAAAACTAACCTATTTAGATATGATATGTAAGATATGAAATGTCAATATCCTTTTTATTTTCCTAAAACACCTGCCACCATTTGAAGAGCTTTTCTGAACACCTGCCACCTGTACAACCCTCACCATAAGTCTTAGGAATACAAAGACTCCCTTGGTTTCTAAGCGCAGCCGTCTGCAGGTGTGCTCACCCACCACATTGCTACTGATAAACATGCACTCTGAAGGTGTCTGGTCTTCAAGGCTCAAGAAATCATCCCCCTGTTCCCTGGGGAACTGTGAACTCCTGCAAGTTTGTAGTGTCCATCTTCAGGCGGTAAGGACAACAGGCATAGTAATCTCAGTTGCCCTTAGCTTGTGACACTTGCTACAGATTCTGAGCTATTTGGGGAAATCAGCAACCACTTTAGCACCTTTATCTGCAGTTACAGGAAAAAAGGCTTACATATTCTTCAGTCAATTGACTTCAGAGCAACGGAATCCTGCCCTCATTTCCATCAATTCTTACTTCTTACCTCACCAGTCTACTTTTGTAGTGGTTTGTATGCAAAAGTGGCCTCCAAATAGAATTCAAAAGGAGAATTCCAGCGACAAGTTTCCACCTGGGGTAGAATTTGCTGCATAGAAACCCTGAAAGTCACTCCAGAATTGAGTGATCTGAGAGGCAAAACCGTCAAAGCTCTGCTCTGAAACTCCAGCACTGCTCTCCCTCAACCACTTTGACTCATCCTCCGTCTTTTGTTTGGAAGAGTTTTGGTCTGTCTTGCTGGGCTCAGGTTGAATCCCAGAAGCCCACCCATACAGGAGCCATAAGGTGGTATAGAAGTCTCTGACTTACCCATTGTAAGAGAAGGGTCTGTTGTTTTCTTCTCTTTCATCAACTTAGATTCTGTTTCTTCAGAATCAAAAGATGAGTGTCAGCAGTAAGGGAGTTGGTTTGCTTCCCTTGGGCACAATTATTTCAATGAGAGCCTGTGAGCACTGGAATGTCTCTGATCTGAGACCCTTAATTCATCTCAGACATGATACTGAAAACAGCACAGGAGCAGGCTCTCATCTGTCACTGGTTCTTTCTAAAGAAACCCTGGTCCCACCACCCTGGGTCCTGTTGACCAACTCAGATCAGGGGTGCCAAGTGACCTGAACTAGACATGGACCACCACCACAGCTGCCTAGGCTATTCAGCCACAGTGAAAAGGAAGTGGTACTGAGCAGCCAGGGAGGCCAATGCCTGACTCTCTGGCTTCCTAGTTCCTGAACACAAACAAATAACAGTAGCCAAGCAAATATCCAGTCATCCAACATGCTGCATAACTGTTCTGAGCAGGACTTCCCAGAAAAAGAGCTCAGGACCATGTTTTCCCTTTTCATTAGAGCTGAAGGTGCTATGATAGATTGGAATAATAAAGAGAAAGTGCTTCATTTCCACTGTGGTAGTTGGAAACCAGAAACGTCACGCCTTCCATACAGCCTCTGGCAAAGGAGTCCTGATGGAGAAAGCGGTCAGCATACAAGTCAATAGACTGACCACAGTGTGAGCAACTCGGTGAATCCACAGCAAGGGAGAAGCTGCGAAAGATGTTGGTGATGTTTTTTCAATATTAGTATTTGTCAGTGACTTTCTCAAATCCGTCTGAGTCTCTCACCACCATCCCTGTTCTGTCATCCCCACACAGCTGCGGGGCCTGAGCTCGGCCAGAGGCATCTGAATAAATTTTAATGACTCTGTGACTTTCTACTATGCCCTCCACCCTTATGCAAACTATCATTTTACTGTTTATTTATGCTTAATAGGCGCTAAGCATTTTCTTAAAACCTCACAGGTATTAGTTAGTGCCTGCAGTATCCCTCTGAATTAGGTTCTTTATTTTAAAGATGAAAAACTTTAAGAATTAGAGTGGTTGCAGGATTTGGCGAGTTCACACAACTAAATAAGCATTGGAAACACAAATTGAATCTAAGCAGTTGCTACCCAGCCCACATTTTGAAACTTCAAGCTTTCTACTTGGCATGGAGGCCTGCCCACGGATTCTACCCACACCCGGCCCTTTTGCTTGCAGTCTCCTCTGTACCACGGAGTGCCCTGATTCCCTCAGTCCAGCCTCCTCACTGTCTGCCACAAGCATGTTCACCCCTCTCCATATGGCTGCTCTGCCTACCCCCACTTTATTTAAGCCTTAGCTATTCCTCAGGAATAACATTAGTTCAGCTCACTCTGCTGCAATCTCACAGGAAACCACCCTCATCTCCTCCAACCTCCTGGCACTTGATCACAGGTCAGCCGGGCCTGAGCCCTTGATGTTTTATGTCTTATGAGTCTCTAAGTGATTTAAGAGAAAGAAAGTGCATTGTTTGATTTTTGTCTGGGGGGAGGGAGGGCTATGGTCTGTTTGAGACAGGGTCTTCCTATAGCCTCAGCTTGCCTGGAACTTACTATTAAGATCAGGCCAGCCTCAATTTTACAGCAATCTACTTGCCTCTGCCTCCCCAGTGCTGGGATTAAAGATGTGCACCACCTTACCTATCTGAAAGTGTCTTGTTTTTAGAAATGTGTGGAAACACAGCAGAAGCCCAGCTGTATTAGATGAACATAGAATGTGGCACATGAGAGCATTCCAGCCACCAAGTAAAAGAAAAAAATCTCCGAAAAGAAAATCTACCGGCTGGCTGCCATCCCTGAGCCTTTAATGCTATATGTAGCTAACTGAACTTCGTATGTTGCTACTGTTCTCTGAGACCTTTAGTTCTCTACTTCAGTCTAGAAACAAAAGCTTTCTTTTCCATTGCTTCCTACACCAACACAATCCAGGGATGAGGGTCAACTAGTAGACACTAGCAAGCTGTACCATCTTAAACTCATTTGCAGTCTGAAGGTCTTGTAGCTCCATACCCTCCTGTGTTTTGAAACAGCTGACCTCTGCATAACTATGCTAGCCCAGTATTTAAGAAAGAGCAAGCAGAGAGAGCAAGAGAGAAGGTTGTATAAGGAAATGCAGTTCTTTTTGAAAATTTAATTATTTCTAACTATGTGTATATGTGTGAGCATGCATGAGCTTATGTTCACCATGTAACTGCAAAAGCCCACAGAGGCCAGAAGGTGGCACAGGAACTGGAACTGGAGTTAACGGGTGCTTTTGAGCTGCCATGTGGGTGCTAGAAATCAAATCCATATCCTCTGCAAAAGCACTGAGTACTCTCAACCACTGAGCCATTTCTCCATCCCCAGGAAATGTAGAGTTCTGTGTTCCTGTTTCTATGATGAAGGCAAAAAATAGTTTCCCCATCTGAAGGGTCTCCTCCCCTCCCAGAGGGCCACATGGCTCATTCCCTTACTTTATGCCCCTTCACAATGTCACCAGTATCCCCCTAATGCCTGCTATAAATTAACCATTCATCACCTTCTCTCCTACTTTTCCTCCTAGCACTGTCCGATACCGCAGGCACTGTGTATGCATTCACATGGATCTCTGCCTCACACACATACAGAATGTAACTTCCACATAGTTTTCTGCCTGTGTATTCTGTGCTTCTGTATTCCAAGTACCTAACACTCCATCTTCCCAGGACATAAAGAGCACTCAAAAATAATAAAAAATATCAGACAAATGAGAAAATATCAATTAACCAAAAAATTGTTTTAAAGAGGATTCTAATTTAATACCAGAAAAGTCTGGGCCTTCAAAATGAGACACCTGGGTAAGATAAGCAACTTACCTATAGGTTCACTTAGGTCTCCTAGACACGAGCAAGTTACTATCAGGTGACCATGAGCCATGCTATTTCTCCTCTACCAGGTAGCAGGTTGAAAATACAAGACCTAGCTGAACATTGTGCTGTAAGGCTTGTCTGGACACATGCTCACTAGAGGATCTCAAATGGTTTCCTTTTGTTTTATGGAGGAAGAGTAACTGTCCCCCTTAGAAAGTCTTTCAAAATTATTCCTGTGAATGGGAGTCACAGAAGTTCATGTCACCCAGCCTAAGAAAGCAGTACTCTTTCTTGGGACCCATAGAGGAAGACTCATCAGCAAGGGTCTGAACTCTGTAAGGAGCCAGCAAAAACCTTCCTCCAGGGGCAGTAAGAAGATGCTTTGAGGAATGATATTCCTTGAGTAGGTCTTAGCTTCTCCAGGCATCAGAACTAAACACAGCAGTTTGCAGTTTTCCTTTCAACTATCCCTAGAGGCCTCCTTCTGAAAGGGACCCCCCGAGGGAAGAAGAGAAAGAACACACTGGAAATAGCTGTGCTTTTGACATACAACACATCTGCAAACAGGGCTGAGATGGATCACACAGCCAAACATCCCCATCACTCCATGTGCACTTGAAACGCTGTGCCCCATACTTTTATGGTTATGCCGTGCAGCAACTTGATAGAGTGCCACTGTCGCTGCACTAGAAATTGAAAGTGATCTGCCCCTACCTGTACATACAGCAGGGAAAATCACTTCCAACTCATTGAGAGGCTTCAACAGCAAAAAGATTGATCAAACTGATGAGGAGCAAATCTCCCTGCCGCCTACTGATGCCAGACACATCAACAAGGCAGGCTGCATGTCATCTCCCAGGGAGCTGCTGGGAAGGCTGGGAGAGACACATGGTACTTGTTGAGTATGAGAAAAGACAGAAGTTCAGATGCAGGGACCTGCAACATAGTCTGTCCTGGCTCAGTGTGGTGGGGGCTTCAGAGAAGGTCATGTTGTGTAAGGTGATGAGAACCTGGTGCTCACAGAGGCTTTTGTGCTGTCTTAGGCCTTCAAGGACACAGACTGAGATTCAATAGTGTTGGAGACCTAGGTGGAGGCAGTGATAGGTCCAATTCATCTCCAACAGAGCTTGTGTCTCAAGAGAAGTGACATGTTCCCTGTTGGGGTCATGACCTATGCCTCATGACTCTGATTCAAAGTCATGCGTGTGCCTTCATCCCTTAGCACTGCTGAAGATTTAAGACATCCTTTAACTATAGGACTCACACCTCTTGTCTTTCCACATCAACCCAAATCCTCTTCATTTGATAAAAAATGAAATTGTGTTAATTAAAGCAATGGAAATCAATTAACCTTATCAGGCAACATGGCCTTTTGAATCAGAGCCAAGCCTGATATTGCAATTTCCTTCTGCCTGACAGCAAAGATGGAGTGGGGTGGTCTGACTCTAAGGCAGCTTCCTGGAGTGAGAGTGAATTTTCTACCCTGTGGTAGGGCAGGAACTAAACTATTAACAACCAGGTTATTTACTTCAAAACCATGAGCGGCTGAATTACTTTTCTTTCCAGAATTAAAGGTTTGATTAGCTTCTTTTCAGCTGTCTACCTGGTGTTCTAGTGGATTTCATACAAATCTTGAGCATTTAAAATGAAACTCAATAACTTCACACATGGAACAGAGAAGGTTTGTTTCAGGGTGTTGGCGGGTTTGCTCCATTCTCCTTTCCTGGACTACAGCTCCTCGGAACAGCTTGAACATTTGGCACTTTTATAAATATCTCTGCACAATTTAAACACAGTCATTATTTCACTTTTTTAAAAAAGGCTGTAATGCACAGGCTGGAGTCCCTGAGCAAAGTCCCCATGTCTGTTCAGTTTATTCTGAACTAATTGCCAAAGCAGCATGTGATGAAATCCCTAATAGCCTTCCAAGAACAGATGAAACCCAGGAAGGAAATGCTTTTAAAAGGTGAACTTCAGACTCTGAAATCTCTGCTCTCTTTCTCAATCAGCAGTAGTCAGCATACTGTCGCCCAAACCCAGGCTCAGTCACACCTATACAACAGCACCCCATGCTCATGTCTAGAACCAAATGCAGGCTCTCCCGGTCCCAGGTAACACTCTTCCTGCTGAATCACTGTGGGCAAAGATGAACACACTGGCCATCGCTCTGAGCTGAACCCACTGAAGTCAAATGCTTCTATCTCCAGGAGCAAGAGGGCACCACTAGGGCTCCTCTCCACACTTATCCATAATTACCTTTCTCCAACATAGTACGAGTGTTTTACTTACTACACTACTCACACTATAGGTAATAAAAAAAATAGGATGAATCCTGCCCTATTTCACTTCAGTCTTCCACACCCTTCTCCCTAGCCCTATACAATGTCATGCCCTCATTTCCCTACCCTTTAGCAGAACCTGCTGCTGCTCAAACTGAGCTCCTTCTTTCCTCCTTCACATGTAGCATGCTGGCCTTAGCCTTGCCTCCAATCAGCTTAAGAGTCCTGACCTTTACTCTCATTCAGAAACTCATTCTCATTCTCTCTGTATCTCAAGGAAGTACTCTGTATATGAGAATTCACAATAAGAATTTTCAAGTCATTTGCTTTAGTGAAAGGATTGAAGATAAACTCTAGCTCATTCTAACCACTCAATGATGCTTCCTATATTCAGGACAGAATCTTAGAAGGTTCCATGAAAGTCTTTACTCCCAAGCCTCAGCACCTGGACATGATCTGCATCCACTGATTGAGAGTAACACACCTTTCTGAGAAATGGGACACCCTTGGGGGCTCTCAAATCAACAGTGAGAATTAGTGAGGGGACCTGCCAGGGTTGAAATCCTTGTAGTTTAGTCTATAACCCACATTCTTCCTTGTCACCACAGCCTTCTTGCTTCATCATCTCTCTTTAAAATTAACCTAAATGATTGTATTCATCTCAGTATACATGGGGAAGCCTACCCTAGATCAAGCCCAAGACCCAGGAAACACTCCTATTTCTTATAACAGTGTGGTGGCTAGATAGTCCTCAATCGTATCAAAGTCACATTTGTTTTGTGGAATTCAACAGTTTTTGTATCTAGAATCACATGGCAGGAAGAGATCTATAAAGAATTATTTCCCCATGAGTGTTTAAAATGTACAAAATTACTCTGAAAAGTGGACCAATGGCAGCAGCATTTGGAAAAACCTGGGTTAAGCTAAATAAAATTAGTTTATCCTCTGCTCTTAATGTAAAGCATGTACCTCCAGGAATAAAGGAACTACATTTATTTCCCAAATGTGTTTACCTTGCCATCCACCCTTTGTAGGAAACATCATATAAGGCATCAGCTCCAGAGTCACATAGTTAGAGCCTTAATTAAAGGCTGGATCCCCTTCACAGTGTCACTTCTGGGTTAAGAATCTGTTTCCTTCCTTGATCTCTACCATTAGGAACTCCCTGCTTGTGCTGGTTCATGACTCCAATCTTCTTTTTTTTGCACTAAACTGAGATGTGCCTCTTTGTAACTTTCTTCTTATACTTTTAGATTTGTCCTCTAGGGCCATTGAGAACAAATCTAATCAATCTTCAGATCCATGAAGAAAGCAGTTATTGTTCCTCTAATACTGTCCTCTGAGCTAAAATCTACCCAAGACTTCAGTGACTACCCTGGTGACATTCCTCATTACACCATCAGTCTGGACCTCTGCTTGATGCTCTTTAGTGATCAATATACCCCATAAGGTGATGGCTGTGTGAACATGCGCTCTCTAGATATCATCCAACTGGGATAATTTAAAAAAAAACCAACATTTTTCTTGTCTCTGGTACTGGTATACCCAGTCAGAAGCCTGGAGATTTGTGTTGAATAACTTCAAATTTTATTTACTCTAAAATACTTTTTGACTCAAAATTAAGTTTATGTCGCCTCATACACATAGATGAAATTTAGTCATTACTCTGACAATGATGGCCTGTGTGTTAATTTGATACAGACTCTTATAGAGAGCTACACTGAATTAGACCCCCTGGCCCATGACAAACTTTAGCTGTCATATCTGCCATCATTTGGGGAAGAAGCCTAAGTGGATTTGGCTCAGGTCAGTCCTCTATACACACACACACACACACACACACACACACACAGAGAGAGAGAGAGAGAGAGAGAGAGAGAGAGAGAGAGAGAGAGAGAGAGAGAGAGAGAGAGAGAGAGAACCTTTGGATGCCAAGCAGGATGCTGGAGAGCCAGCCAGATCCCCACTGTCAAATAAGCTTCAGCATGTGAGAGAATTCCCATGATTTTGCTGAGTAATTCTTGCTTCCTAAAGCAGGAGAAGAAAACAGAGGCCAATATCTAGTGATCCAATGGTACTAGGGGACCTTCGAAGAATAGAAATGCAAATGTGGTGTTTTAAAGGCACCCTGCTGAACAGTTCACTGGAAATAGGAAGGCAAACATCAGAGAGCTGGCCTCTGCAGGACCAAGCAGGCTGTTAGCATGCCAGTGTGCAGTTGACAGGTGCTTTAGGTGTGTGCATTTCCAAGTAGTCTTTAAAGAAAATTCATGGGAAAATGGCAGCAGTGGACAGAGCATAGACATCTGCGTCAGGAAAGGAAGGCTCCAAACCTCATTTGGCTACTCATGGGCTGTGTGGTGAACTCAGCCTTGCTGCAGTGTCTATAAAATTAATTTTGGATTCAGCTGGACTGGATGCTACCTGTGTGTTCGTTGTTGTTGCTTTTTTTTCTATTGCTTTATTAATTTTATTTTTGAGAATTTCAAATTTTCCCCCATACTCTTGCCTCCCTTCTTCATATTCTCTTGCTCCTCCTCCTCTTTTTTAAAAAACATAACCCATTTACTTTCCAATATGTACATGGGTACAGGGGCCATTCACTAAAGCACAGGCAATCTTCCTGTGACCATACCCACCAAGAATGATTCTTCCCCCTCCAGCAGCTATCAACTCCCAATAAGTACTTAGAGGTGGAATATCAGGAGTTCCCATTGTATCAATGCTGGAATTTTGGCTGGCTTGATCTTGTGCAAGTCTTGCACAGGTAAATGGTCTTACCCAATGGTAAACCCTGAATGCTACAATATCAACCTCTCTAACAAGATGCAGCCATTGGTGAAAGAGTGACATGACTGGTATGAGGCAAGCAACTACTTTCTGCTCTGAATAGATGTAAAGTCTACTCCACAGGAGAGAAGTCATGCCAAGTACTGTAGACTTGGTTGAAAAAAAAAATAACATGGTTGGGAAGGTCATAGGTCCCTAAAGGTGGAAACTACTATTTTTATTTTGCTAAATGGACATGGTGTCAAACTGCCTTCTAAATAATTATATTTATACCTATAAACCTGGGATGCTCTCAACTTTGGTCAGAGAAGCTTTTTATATAGTGGGGAGCAGTCAATGCAGACATAACTGGTCAAAGTGCTAAAAATTAGTGACTCTGAGTCCTCACCTCTAGAAGGGACATCTTTATCAATACCCGTCTCCCCAAGACTCAGAGAAGATCATGAAAGAGAATGTAGTAAGAATGTAAGAGCTGGAGGATGGGAGGAGTGCAGTGAAATGCTGTCCCTGGACATGACATGGCTATTGCATTTATGAACTTGCAGCAGCTGTTTTATTTTTGGTGCAAATCTTCTGTTTCACTATAATATACCTAATTGAGGACCATCTTTCCAGACTTTTGGTAGCCTTCCAGAAGGAGTGAGTTTATGTTATTTTTAAAGGGTAATTGGGTATATAATCTCTACAGTTGAAATGAATAAATTTAATTAAATTCTTGCTTTAGGTTATTAAACCTCTGTCGGATGTGTTGCTGGTGAAGATTTTCTCCCATTCTGTGGGTTTTCTGTTTGCTTCTTTGGTTGTCTCCTCTGAGGTACAGAAGCTTTTTAGCTTAATGAGGTCCCATTTGTTAATTATTGCCCTTCTTTCCTGAGCAATTGATGTTCGGTTTAGAAAATCCTTTCCTATGCCTATATCTTGTAGGTTTTTCTCAATGTTTTCTTCTAATAGTTTCAGAGTTTTAGGCTTTATATTGAGGTCTTTGAGCCATTTGGAACTGACTTTTGTGCAGGGTGAAAGATAGGGGTTTGGTTTCATTCTTCTACAAGTGGAGATCCAGTTTTGCCAGCACCATTTGCTGAACATCCTGTCTTTACTCCAGTTAGTGTTCTTGGCCCCTTTGTCAAATATCAGGTGGCTGAAATTGCATTTACTCAAATTTGGGTCTTCAATTTTGTTCCATTGGTCTATGGGTCTATTTTTGTGCCAGTACCATGTTGTTTTTATGACTATAACTCTGTAATTCAGCTTGAAATCTGGTATAGTAATCCCCCGGCATTGTTCTTGGTGCTCAGGGTTGTTTTGGGTATCCGAGGTCTTTTGTGCTTCCATATGAATCTTAGGATAGTTTTTTCCAATTCTGTGAAAAATGTCATGGGGATTTTGATTGGCATTGCATTAAATCTATATATGACTCTTGGTAGGATGGTCATTTTCACAATATTAATTCTTCCAATTCATGAGCATGGGAGGTCCTTCCATCTTCTGATGTCTTCCTCAATTTCTTTCTTTAAAGATTTAAAATTTTCATTTTTTTTTTCTTTTGGTGGTGTACGCCTTTAATCCCAGCACTTGGGAGGCAGAGGCAGGCAGATCTCTGGGATTTTTTTTTTTTTTACAATTAAAGTTACAGTTTTAACAATATACAAAATATTACAGTAATTCGGATTTTTTGGCATAATGATTACAGATTTAATAAATACATTTTATCTCATAATAGCAATGAAGATTATACAAAAGCTATTAAAACAATTATAAGAATAAATTCAATTGTCACTTAAGTATCTAAAGCTATTTTCCTTTGCGTTCTTCCAGAATGATTTGTTCTTATTCTTTACCTTAATTTGAGGGACTTCAAGAAGATACTTGTGTTTTTTTTTTCATACAGAAGAATTCATTCCAAGGCAATTGACATTGAGACGTTTTCACATGCATTTCTAATCTCTATATACATGACTATCACTGGTCACAGTCGCCCACCTTCTGAGCTCCTTGGCATCTGAGCATGATTACAAACTCGTCAGACAGC
>NW_008356058.1:2616730-2622337 GCF_000622305.1 Nannospalax galili
ATTTATGACATTTATTGACTTATGTATATTGAACCATCCCTGCATCTCTGTGATAAACCCGACTTGATCATGGTGGATGATATTTATGATGTGTGTTTCTATGTGGTTTGCAAGTATCTTGTTGAGAATTTTTGCATCTATGTTCATTAAGGATATGGGTCCATAGTTTTCTTTTTTGGTTGTATCTTTACCAGGCTTTGGTATGAGAGTGATGCTGGCTTCATAGAAGGAATTTGGAAGTTTTGCTGGAGGAAAGACAGCATGTTCAGCAAATGGTGCTGGCAAAATTGGATCGCCACCTGTAGAAGAATGAAACTAAACCCCTATCTTTACCCTGCAAACAGTCACTTCTAAATGGATCAAAGGCCTCAATGTAAAGACTGAAACTCTGAAGCTATTAGAAGAAAACATTGGGGAAAACCTACAAAATATAGGTCTAGGAAAGGATTTTCTAAACCAGACATCAATTGCTCAGGAAACAAGTGCAAGTATTAACAAATGGGACCTCATTAAACTAAAAATCTTCTGTACATCAAAGGAGGCAACCAATTAAGCAAACAGAAACCCACAGAATGGGAGAAAATCTTCACCAGCGACACATCTGAGAGAAGTTTAATAACCAGAATATATAACAAACTCAAAAAACAGAGAACCAAGTCAATAAGCAACCCAATTGAAAGATGGGCTAAGGAGCTGAACAGAGAGTTCTCAAAAGAAGAAGTAAAGATGGCTATGAAACATCTTAAAGTATGTTTAACATCACTAATAATTAGAGGGAAATGCAAATTAAAACCACTTTAAAATTTCACCTTACCCCAGTCAGACTGGCTAAGATCAAGAAAATAAATGATACCAAATGTTGGAGAGGATGTGGGGAAAGGGGAACACTCATCCACTGCTGGTGGGGCTGAAAATTGGTTCAACCCCTATGGAATGCAGTGTGGAGAACTCTTAAAAAACTATAAACGAACTTACCATTTGACCCAGTTATACCACTCCTTGGCATATACCCAAAGAACTCATCTTATTGCAGAGATGACATACATTTATGTTAGTATGTCTGGACATACTAATTTATCAGAGTCTGGTTCTAGAATCCACATATGAGGGAGAACATATGTCGATTTTTTTTTCCTGAGTCTGTGTTACTTCACATAGTTAACAGTTTCTAGTTCCATACATTTACCTGCAAATTTCATGATTTCATCTTTCTTTACTGCTGAGTAAAACTCCATCATATAAATGAACCACATTTTCATTATCCACTCATCAACTGAGGGACACTTAGGTTGCTTCCATCTCCTAGCTATTGTGAAAAGAGCAGAAACAAACATGGGCATACAATGGGACAGAAGTTAAATATGTAAAGTGCTGGAGAAAGTGACAGAAGATTAGACAAAAAGAAGATGCATCTACAGTTGAACCTCTACAACTAAGGCTCATGGAACATAGCACAATAAGGGGTAGAGAGAAAACTAATGCATCCCTCAACTCTCATCAGTAAAGCTTCCTTATACAACAGAGTGCAGGATAGGACTCCTATATGGAACCTCATCCACCAGTGGCTCAGGAACCATTGCGGAAGAGGGGGTGGAAAAATTGTAAGAGCCAGGGCTGGTTCATGAACACAGAGAAGCAGAGGCTTCCAGGCCACTGGGAGCTTGCACATGTGAATTTGTGGCAATGGTGTCATTGAGCACAGGACCCATGCCAACTCAATTAAACAAGGGTCCAAAGGGGAGGAGAGAAATAGTTGGAAGGGGGTGGCACTAGACTGGGAACTATTCAAGACTGATTGCTGATGGGTGAGGGAGAGTATGACTTACATATGATCAGATCACTAGATGGGCTGACTAGACTCTAGTGGATTCATTTACACTGAAGGATATTTGGGTACAAATGTCTGAATGAACAGGACCTAACATGTATGGCAGAATACATGAGGTTCAGTGGGGGGATGGGTGAGGCATGGATTGGGGAGAGGGGTCTAAATTTGATTAAAAATTGTTGTAAGAAATGTATGAAAGCTCTCTCTCTTTTATATATATATATATATGAAAAGAAGTTGAAGAAAAAGAGAATGATCCCCCTATAAACTTGGACTGTTCTAATCCAGTGTATTCAGGCACCCATGAAGTATGATGAAGAGCTGAAAGGAAAGGCAGAAAGACAACCCTGAAGAAGAACATGGCAGATGGGATGATTGACATTAAAAGCCAGACACATGAAACTTAATAATACACAAACAAAGTTACCCCCCTCACATTTGACCCAATAGTCAACTATAGACGCCTCCTATTAATGTTGGAAAAAAGCAGTTCTTTCTCAGAGAAGGGAAAAAGGACTCAAGACAGGATGAGACAGGATAGAATTTGTCTTCTTTGATTAGTCACTGTGACTAAAGTCTCTGTTATGGAATGTGTGCACTCAATGACCATTCACTAACTGTTCCACAATTGTGATGAATAAAATCGACTGCAAATGAAAGCCATTGATTCACCATAGCCCAGATATCAATTGAATCTTGTCTAGTATATCTCATCTGTGAGCTGCTTGTGGTCAAGGACCATGCCTAATTCATCATTGAATCCTCCCAGTGCCTAGCACAAGGATTTCCATGAAGCAGGTGCTGGCTAAATGTTGATAGACGATTGCTTTCATAAATAAGGAGAGGTTTGGGTAATATAACCAATGTAGCAACCATAGACAAACATTTAGAAAGGCTTATCCTCTGACAGTCTGCCAGAGAGGGATGTGCTCTCCAAATCTCCCTCTTGGATGTTGTTGAGATATTCATAAACACACAAAAATGCAACTGCATTGTGAAGTTCTAACACTTCATGACTGAAGCAACCTTTAATAGAAATAGCAATGGAAACAAAATGCCATGTTGGGGGCTAGAGCGATGACTCAATGAGTTAAGGGCACTTGTTGCTCTTGCGGAGAACCCAGGTTTGGTTTACAGCACCTACATGACAGCTCACATTTATCTGTCCCTTCAGTTTCAGGGAATGTAACTCCATTTTCTGGCCTCCACAGGTACTAGGCACACATATGGTACATATACATTGATGCCAGCAAACACTCAAATGCATAAAACTAAAATAAACAAATCTTTTTTGAAAAAAATTGCTGTGTTGGAGTTTGATCTGTGTGTACTTTCAGACATCCTGATAGGCATGGATGTTGAATTCAAATATGTTGTTTTGTTGGTCATGTGGAGATGATTCGATCAATATTTAACCCACAGTTGTTAACTCATATTGTTGGATAGAAAGATGTAGAGACCACAGTCATTGTCTAGTGGGAGAGACTCAGAGCTAATAGCTGAGATGCAGGTGAACAGAGGCTCCAACATGCCTGCCTGGGTGTAGAGTCCAGGTTTGCATCTAAGGCACATGCTTTATAGCCTCTGCTGCTTTGCCAAGTAACATGACTTCTTTAAGTCTCACTAGCATCCCAAAAGAGTGTCAGCTGTTCCCACTTCATACTTGCTGTTACTTGGGCAGCTGAGCAAGGCATACACACAGTAACTACTCAATAAATAAAATCTTTTATGAGAGTAAATAAAGATGGAAAAAGGAAGGAAAATCTAAGGGGATTCCCCTTAGCTACACTTGAATAAATATTTTATAGTTCTCCCAAATATGGATTAGAAATTAATAGAACTCTGTGTATACATTATACAAGTCTATGATTAAGTTAACTGTTCACCTTGCTGTCTACAGTTTTGAGGGAAATATTATATTTTAATTGCTAGTTCCTTATGTAGCATTGTGTGACTATCCATCTTTCATTTTAATTCTGTTGAGAGAAACCTTCAGGGATTGCTGTGGAAGGTTCCTCAGCCAGGTGATTTCATTGGAAAAAACTATACATGGAGTTCCTTCATGAGAGTAAGCAGAACTCATAAAGGCTGGGCTCTGGGCTAGTGCTCTGCTGGGTGACACTGCCCTTCTCAGCAAGGGGACAGCTATGCCTGACCAAGAAGCACCAGGCATACTTTGTTTCTCAGAGGCAACAACCCATATCTCCATAATTTTTACAATCTGTTCCCTGAGATGAACACCAATGTGGTACCTTTCTTCCTTGTAGATATCATACAGCCTGCAGCCACCTTCCCCAGGGGATGGCTCTTTGTCTAGGTAATGAATGAGACAGGAAGAATACCACTGTGCTCTCAGGTTCCAGATGGAAATAATGGGGAATGCTCTGTGGTCAGAAAAGTAATAGTTTCACTAATGGACAAAGAACATTTTCTCTAGAAACTATCAGACAGAAAGAGCAAATTTCTCTCTTGCAAGAAATGGCATTTCTTTCTTATACCCTGGCTTCATTTGCAGAAGCAACTTCTTACCAAAGCATCATGGTCCCAGAATGGGGGACCGGACAAATGAAAGCTGCCTGGTCTGCCCAGCGCTGGAGCATATGGGAAACAGTTAACACCATTGTAGAGTGCTGCAGTTCATGGAGCCTTGCCTTCCCTTTAATTCCATTATGCTCAGGATAGGAAAGCCAGCCCTGCTGTTCCGATGGCTTCGTTACAGCAGCGGCTCTTCTTAAAAGACAGCCCCCTCTTCTGTGGAACCAACTGCACTGGAATTCTGCTAAATGGCACTAAATGTCTTCAGAATCAAAGAGAATGTAATTTAAGTGCCACTTGGATCTTCCCACAGTCTCTCTGTACCCACACGCTAGAACACTGCCTGGTGACAGGTCTATAGTTTACGGTAACACACAGTGGGGGGAAAATGATGGTTTTTTTCAACCATGTACTTCAAGAAATTGACAATTTTAATAGCACACTTCTAATGAAGAATCACCCAGATATTTTCCCCCTTTGGGCTGAAAACATCAGCAGGCTGAGAGAAAACAAGGTATTTGTAAAGAATTTAGCATTTATCTTTCTTGCAGAAATGGGGTGGCACAATGTGACAGTGGAACGAATAATAGCATGGGACTATTGCAGTACCAAAATAAGAGCTGAGCTAAGGCATGGCTGCTGGAGACAAGGAGGGTATCAAACCTTCCTCTCCAAATTACTGTTTGGACATAAAACAGCACATATTCAACGTAGACTATATGACATAGAGTATCAGTATCCAAACTTAGATAAGAAATGACTTATTTCATGGTTTGGTTGTGGTTTGCATCCAAAGACTCCATGTGTTGGAAGCTTGGTTCCCCGGTATGTTAGTGCTGAGGTAGAGAGAGTTTTACTGAGGTGGTGTCTGGTGGAAGGAGATTAGGTTATAGGAGCACCACTCTTAAAAAGGATTAATGTAGTTCTCACAGTACCAGTAAGTTCTCAAAGTGCAGTTGTCATAAAGTTAAGTCACACATTTAGACTGCTTTGAACTTTTCTGTTTCGTCTATGCTTTTTCACTGTGCTGCAATGCAGCCAGGGGCCCTCATGAGAGGCTGGCACCATGCTTTTTTCACTGTTCCAGCCACAGAAAAGAGTCAAATCCATCTCTGTTCTTGACATATTACCCAGCATCAGGTATTATACCAACAAAAAACAGACCAACAAAATCCCCAACCTACTAACAACAAATATATATATATATATATATATATACACACACACACACACACACACACACA